>NC_042972.1:34908528-35208528 GCF_901001165.1 Salmo trutta | reverse complement strand
CACAAAGTCAGTTTGGTTGAATTGCTTTTCTATCAGCACTGACTGAATGGCACTGTGGAAGGGGGAAAATCAGCTCTACACAACCATATACCCGATGTACCGCTATCCATTTATTAACTAACCATGAGCTAACCAGCTAGCTAATTAAAGATGGCTCGTAGCTACTATTCGATGGCCTAATCTATCTGTCTGACAATTCTAAAACATTGGTAGAGAAATGGTCAACAATCAAAATAATAACACACCTAACTAGGTAACATTACACGCTACGTTGTCGTGAAATAATGGACCATTCTATGTGCTGGCTAGCATCGTTCAAGCATTCCTCCTGGCTTCCTCCTAGCAGTAACGTTAGCTACCCTCCCAGGCGGTTTTAAGCAGTGAGCGACCATCGCCATTCTAGCTAGCTAGCAACCTGGCTAGCTAACAGCTAGTAGTAACAGTGTCAATCAACGATGAAGAAACACAGATTAACGTTATTTAATTGTTTTCATACAAACCCTGTCAGATCGATTACTTTAAGTAAAGTACGTTAGCTATCATTTAATTGAAAAAGTCTGATTAGCGTTGATTTAGCTAGATAGTTTGGCTAGCAGCTTCCTTTCGCTAGTTTGCAGTAGCTACCGTAGTAAAAGACGTTAGATTGGCTACCAAGCGGATGCTGTTGTTGAATGAGATGACAAACTCAAACATTTTATCTCAAATGAAGTAAACAACCAGATACATACGTTGATAGTGACATGTTAGTTATAACACCGATAGTAACTAGCGGGAAGAAAGAATTTGTAAAAATAGTCATTTTCCGTACCGTATCCTCTTTATTTGTGTCTCTGCGGCGGGCGTTGGCAGGTTCACGCTAGGGGCTTTCTAGTCAAAAGTGCAGGGGCACGTGCGTTGAACGTAATGCGTGACATGTTAATAAAAAATCACTTATAACAAAATTGATTGATTGACTCCAAATTATTTACATTTAAGTAACAGTGAACATGAATATATAATTCCTAGTAAGAATAGTGCAGTACAATACTCGAATTATCTTACTCTGTGGTAATGCACATTCTTTTTTTTATGAGAAAACCTGACTTTTCCCTCTTTTCGCAATCACCTGCTATAGTGATTGGGAGAATACGGACAGCTGTTTTTACAGTAATATTGCATTCACACAATATCATTATTATTTTTACTCCACTACTCCACTACTCAAAGGGCTGCAATACAATAGCATACCGTTAGATGGCAGAGTACTATGTCAAAGATAATCTATATAGTGGTTTGAAAACTGATTGTGTCTTTGCTGTGAAGTGTCATCAAAAAATCTATTGACCATTTAATCAGTGTCTGCCATATGGACAGATAAGCACGGAATTGTAACCAAAAGATCCTATAGAAAATGGTTGTGTGTCAGCTACATAAAACACTTAGCTCTGACTGAGTTCCTTGAATAAGATGCAAAACGCATTCCAACACTGTCTCCCCTCTCAGGACTATGTCCTCAAACCGGTTACCTGACCAATATCCAACCAACACTTCTACAATCTGGGACACAATGACTGCAACATAAACTATTGTGTAAAGTTATACTGTTGATGTTTACAGTGTCTCTCTTGATAGTTCTTCTGATACTGCTTGCTGATTGACAGAGGTCTATTACTCAGCCAACACTCAAAACACCGAGCGAGAGCTAGAGAGAGAGACTGCCAGAAAGAGATAGAGAGACAGAGAGAGAAATAAAAAAAATAACATAATTTTTTATCTATATTTTATCTCCATATGCTGTTTGATTTGGCTATTAAAATGTTTTATGACAAAAGGTGCCTTCATAATAAAAGTACAATAAAATAAGTCCAGAAATTGGTGGAAATGCAATTTTCCGGTCACACAGCGGAAGTAGGCCGCTGTGTTGTTCATAGTTAGATAGAGGACTCATCTTTATATCTGTACCATTGTAGTGTCTGTGACAGCTGTACCATTGTAGTGTCTGTGACATTGAGGCTATCTCCATTTTCAAGTAGTCAATTTTCTTCTTCAAGATAGGCTGATCCCTCCTGATGACCCGGTTGGACAAGACTCCAACATGGTCACCAGGAGGGATCAGCCAATGAAGTTGGAAGAGTTGACTACATTAAAACGATGGAAGCCCTCAATGGCGCTGCCCATTTTGATTTAGCCTTTTGGCCACTGGATGCCTCTATCATTCTCTATGGTGCTTACATCTGCACCACATGTTGTGCACCATATCAGAGATCAGCATATAATGACGAGATGCTCATGTCTTCTCCCTGAGTCGTTGTCCCAAAGGCGGGAAGACAGGAGAAAAGCTTAGGTCCATTGGGTTTATTTTGGACAGATTTAGTCGAGAGTGAAACATCTCGCTTCGTTTCTTCCTCTCTGACCACACATACCAAGGGTTTCCACTAGATAGCACAGCCACAAAGTCAAAATAGTCTATGATGTTGTAAAAGTTAATGAAAACAAAAATATGCTTTTTGGTCTTAATTTAAGGTTAGGGTTAATTTTAGCAGTGTGGTTAAGGTTGGGTTTCAAATAACATTTTATTTTACGATCAATTGTAGAATTAGGCGGGTTTTATGACTTTGTGGCTGTAGTAACTATTGACGAACCCCATACCGCAGTGGTTGTTTGGAATATCCACGAGAATCGAAAGAGGCTGTAGTAGGGAATGAGATTATGCTGGGTCCCAGCCCATTCGGGAGTGAGCGGGAATGAAATAGTAGACCAGTTAGCCAAAAGGGCTTTAAAACGAGATATAATTTATATTCGTGCTCCATTGGGTATAGGTGAGGCCAAATGTAAGATTAGTGCAATTATGATTGACGTGTGGCTGAAGAGATAGGACTCCGAGTGCAAGGGCCGGCATTTATATGCCCTCTAAAGAAAGGTTGGTGGACGAAGATTCAAGGGTCAGATTAGGAAAGAAGAGGTGGTGTTTTCTCGGTTGCGTCTATGACATTGTACATTGAACTTGTCATTATATTTGGTTAGCAAGCATGTGAAGGGTTTGTGTATGGTTGATGAAACAGTGAAGCAACACTACAGATTAGTTTGTTTCTGTGTACCATTGGTTGCTTGCTTTCTTATTGGATAAATTAGGCCTGGCACACGTGTCACTATAGCTATCTGTAAAATGTTGCATACATCTTAACTAGTATCAAACCACAAGCCTACAGTGATTTAGAATAAATTATTGTACATCTTGTGTCTTCATAGTTATCTATTCCATATTTTCCTTCCAGACCCTCAGCAGCTCAGTTAAGCTCTGCCTGCAGAGGAGGTTTCCCCTGAGCAGCAGCACTGTGAGCAGTAGTGGAGCCCCAGTCTGGGGCAGGAGGACCCAGAGCCCATATAGATTAAAAAGGAACGGGAGCTCAGGACCAGTCAGGAGGAAGAGCAGCTTTAAGAACTGGAGTCTGACACCATAGAGCAGTGTGTACTCCTGACGCAGGGATTCGGAGACAGAGGGGGCGATGGAACCTCCCGCACCTCAGACTCCTGGAGCGGGCCAGCCACCACCGGCCTGAGGAGAGACACATGGAATGAGGGGTTAATATGGTAATTGGGTGGAAGCTATAACCTATAACAAACCTCGTTCACTCTCCTCAGGACTTTAAATGGCCCCACAAACCGCGGGCCCAGCTTCCAGCAGGGCAGGCGGAGGGGCAGGTTTTGGGTCGAGAGCCAGACCCGGTCCCCCGGTGCGAACACCGGGGTCTCACTGCGGTGGCGATCTGCGTTTTTCTTTTGGCGCGTCACGGCCTGTTGAAGGGAGACACGGACGGCTTCCCATGTCTCCTCCGCACGCCTGAACCAGTCGTCCACCGCAGGAACCTCGGTCTGACCCTGATGCCAAGGTGCCAGAACCGGCTGGTACCCCAGTACACACTGGAAGGGAGAGAGGTTAGTGGAGGAGTGTGGAGTGAGTTCTGTGCCATCTCAGCCCAGGGCACATACGCCGCCCACTCCCCCGGCCGGTCCTGGCAATAGGACCGCAGAAACCTACCCACATCCTGGTTCACTCTCTCCATCTGCCCACTACTCTCGGGGTGAAAACCTGAAGTAAGGCTGATCGTGACCCCCAGACGCTCCATGAACACCTTCCAAACCCTAGACGTGAACTGGGGACCCCGATCAGACACTATGTCTTCCGGCACCCCGTAGTGCCAGAAGACGGAAGACATGTGTAAACAGGGCTTCCGCAGTTTGTAGGGCCGTAGGGAGACCGGGCAGAGGAAGGAGACGACAGGACTTAGAGAAACAATCCACAACGACCAGGATCGCGGTGTTACCCTGTGAGAGTGGAAGATCAGTTAGAAAATCCACCGACAGGTGCGACCAAGGCCGCTGTGGAACAGGTAAGGGGTGTAACTTACCTCTGGGCAGGTGCCTAGGAGCCTTACACATTTACATTTTAGTCATTTAGCAGACACTCTTATCCAGAGCGACTTACAGTAGTGAATGCATACATTTCATAAATGTTTTCTCCGTGCTGGTCCCGCGTGGGAATCGAACCCACAACCCTGGTGTTGCAAACACCATGCTCTACCAACTGAGCCACACGGGACCACTACACTGGGCGCACACCGAGCAGGAGGAATCATAAACCCTCACGTCCTTAGCCAAGGTAGGCCACCAGCACCTCCCGCTCAAACAGCACACTGTCCGACCAATCCCAGGATGACCAGAGGAGGGTGACATGTGGGCCCAATAGACCAACCGAACAGCAGACGGGACGTACAGACGCCCAGCGGGACACTGGACGGGAGCGGGCTCTGCACGTAACGCCTGCTCAATGTCCGTGTCCAGCTCCCACACTACCGGCACCACCAGGCAGGAAGTATGGGAGTTGGATCCATGGGCCGCTCCTCTGTGTCATACAGCCGGGACAATGCGTCTGCCTTCACATTCTGGGAGCCTGGTCTGTAGGACAGGATAAACACAAAACGGGTGAAAAACATGGCCCACCTTGCTTGGCGAGGGTTCAGTCTCCTCGCTGCCTGGATGTACTCCAGATTGTGGTGGTCAGTCCAGATGAGAAAAGGGTGTCTAGCCCCCTTAAACCAGTGTCTCCACGCCTTCAAGGCCTTGACGACAGCCAACAGCTCCCGGTTCCCAACGTCATAGTTTCGCTCTGCCGGGCTGAGCTTCTTCGAGAAGAAGGCACAGGGGCGGAGCTTCGGTGGTGTACCCGAGCGCTGAGAGAGCACCGCTCTTATCCCAGCCCCGGATGCGTCCACCTCCACTATGAACGCCAAAGAGGGATCCGGATGGGTCAGCACTCCCTCCTCTCCACATTTTCTTCCTCTGTTTCTGCTGCTAAAGCCACTTTCTACCACTCTAAATTCCAAGCATCTGCCTCTAACCCTAGGAAGCTCTTTGCCACCTTCTCCTCCCTCCTGAATCCCCCCCCACGCCCTCCTCCCTCTCTGCCAATGACTTTGTCAACCATTTTGAAAAGAAGGTCGACGACATCCGATCCTCGTTTGTTAAGTCAAACGACACCGCTGGTCCTGCTTACATTGCCCTACCCTATGCTTTGACCTCTTTCTCCCCTTTCTCTCCAGGTGAAATCTTGCGACTTGTGACGGCCGGCCGCCCAACAACCTGCCCGATTGACCCTATCGCATCCTCTCTTCTCCAGACCATTTCCGGAGACCTTCTCCCTTACCTCACCTTGCTCATCAACTCATCCTTGACCACTGGGTACGTCCCTTCCGTCTTCAAGAGAGCGAGAGTTGCACCCCTTCTCAAAAAACCTACACTCGATCCCTCCGATGTCAACAACTACAGACCAGTATCCCTTCTTTCTTTTCTCTCCAAAACTCTTGAGCGTGCCGTCCTTGGCCAGCTCTCTTGCTATCTCTCTCAGAATGACCTTGATCCAAATCAGTCAGGTTTCAAGACTGGTCATTCAACTTGAGACTGCTCTTCTCTGTGTCACAGAGGCTCTCCGCACTGCTAAAGCTAACTCTCTCTCCTCTGCTCTCATCCTTCTAGACCTATCTGCTGCCTTTGACACTGTGAACCATCAGATCCTCCTCTCCACCCTCTCCGAGTTGGGCATCTCTGGCGCGGCTCACTCTTGGATTGCGTCCTACCTGACAGGTCGCTCCTACCAGGTGGCGTGGCGAGAATCCGTCTCCGCACCACGTGCTCTCACCACTGGTGTCCCCCAGGGCTCAGTTCTAGGCCCTCTCCTATTCTCACTATACACCAAGTCACTTGGCTCTGTCATATCCTCACATGGTCTCTCCTATCATTGCTACGCAGACGACACACAATTAATCTTCTCCTTTCCCCCTTCTGATAACCAGGTGGCAAATCGCATCTCTGCATGTCTGGCAGACATATCACTGTGGATGACGGATCACCACCTCAAGCTGAACCTCAGCAAGACGGAGCTGCTCTTCCTCCCGGGGAAGGACCGCCCGTTCCATGATCTCGCCATCACGGTTGACAACTCCATTGTGTCCTCCTCCCAGAGTGCTAAGAGCCTTGGCGTGACCCTGGACAACACCCTGTCGTTCTCCGCTAACATCAAGGCGGTGACCCGATCCTGTAGGTTCATGCTCTACAACATTCGCAGAGTACAACCCTGCCTCACACAGGAAGCGGCGCAGGTCCTAATCCAGGCACTTGTCATCTCCCGTCTGGATTACTGCAACTCGCTGTTGGCGGGGCTCACTGCCTGTGCCATTAAAGTTGCCATCCGAGTTGAAGCTCGGATCTGCTACAAGACCATGGTGCTTGCCTACGGAGCTGTGAGGGGAACGGCACCTCCGTACCTTCAGGCTCTGATCAGTCCCTACACCCAAAGAAGGGCACTGCGTTCATCGACCTCTGGCCTGTTGGCCTCCCTACCTCTGCGGAAGCACAGTTCCCGCTCAGCCCAGTCAAAACTGTTCGCTTCTCTGGCACCCCAATGGTGGACCAAGCTCCCTCACGACGCCAGGACAGCGGAGCCAATCACCACCTTCCGGAGACACCTGAAACCCCCACTCTGGCAGTTCAGGGCAGTCTGGCCACTCTGGCAGTTCAGGGCAGTCTGGCCACTCTGGCAGTTCAGGGCAGTCTGGCCACTCTGGCAGTTCAGGGCAGTCTGGCCACTCTGGCAGTTCAGGGCAGTCTGGCCACTCTGGCAGTTCAGGGCAGTCTGGCCACTCTGGCAGTTCAGGGCAGTCTGGCCACTCTGGCAGTTCAGGGCAGTCTTGCCACTCTGGCAGTTCAGGGCAGTCTGGCCACTCTGTCAGTTCAGGGCAGTCTGGCCACTCTGTCAGTTCAGGGCAGTCTGGCCACTCTGGCAGTTCAGGGCAGTCTTGCCACTCTGGCAGTTCAGGGCAGTCTGGCCACTCTGGCAGTTCAGGGCAGTCTGGTGACTGTTGACTGGCGGGCAGCTCTGGTGACTGTTGACTGGCGGGCAGGTCTGGTGACTGTTGACTGGCGGGCAGCTCTGGTGACTGTTGACTGGCGGGCAGCTCTGGTGACTGTTGACTGGCGGGCAGCTCTGGTGACTGTTGACTGGCGGGCAGCTCTGGTGACTGTTGACTGGCGAGGCTGGGCTGACACACTAGACTCCTGATGCGTGGGGCTGGTATTGGACGTACCAGCCTGGAGACACGCACCTCCATGCTAGTGCGTCTAGCGGGAAACACCGGACCGAAAGGGCGCACTGGCGGTCTTGAGTGCAGGGTTGGCATCACCCCTTCCGGCTCGATGCTCCCCTTGCCCTGGCACCTGCGGGGCGCTGGTACTGGGCGAACTGGGCTGTGCGTCCGTATAGGCGAGATGGTGCGTACCACAGCGTAACATGGCGCCCTCCACCTCATATGTACCTCCATGTAGTCACGGGTAGCTGGCTTACGGCTCTTCCCTAGCCTGGCCAAGCTACCCGTGTGCCCCCCCAAAAAAAATTATTGGGGCTGCCTCTCGGGTTCCCTTAGCTCCCTCTCCTCATAGAATCGCCTCTCCGCTCTCGCCGCTTCAATCTCCCACTGCGGGAGCCGATAATCCCCAGCCTGAGTCCATGGTCCCTCTCTGTCCAGGATTTGCTCCCACGTCCATTGGTCCATCACGTTGAACTCCTGTGGCTTCCTCCTCTTCTGCTGCTTGGTCTGTAACGGTGGTTCTGTAACGGTTGTCTTCATAAATGGACCAAGGCGCAGCAGGTATGTGAATACTCATGGTTTTTTATTACCAAAAAAGAGTAAAGCATCCACTTGAAAAAACAATAAAGGTGACAACAGTAACAGTTTTACAGGCTATAAACGCAGTGCAAACCCCAGTGACAAACATACTCCTACATATATGACTCCCAATCAGGAACAACGATCCCCAGCTGTTCCTGATCAGGAGTCACAAGACACACAGAACATTCAAACACACCCACAAGACTGCCACGTCCTGACCCCCAAACTACTACAACAGCTCCATCTGCTGGTCAGGACGTGGCACAGGGACACATGCTCGGCGCGTATAGCGGAGTATATCAG
This sequence comes from Salmo trutta, assembly GCF_901001165.1. Lineage (NCBI taxonomy): Eukaryota > Metazoa > Chordata > Actinopteri > Salmoniformes > Salmonidae > Salmo > Salmo trutta. Next base: position 35,200,024 of record NC_042972.1, on the reverse strand, counting down.
AATGTCATCAATATACACCACTACACCCTGCCCGTGCAGGTCCCAGAAAATCTCGTCTACTAAGGCTTGGTTGACTGATGGCGCATTCATCAACCCGTACGGCATGACGAGATACTCATAGTGCCCTGAGGTGGTACTGAAAGCCGTCTTCCACTCATCTCCCTCTCGGATACGCACCAGGTTGTAAGCGCTCCTGAGATCTAGTTTGGTGAAGAAGCGCACCCCGTGCATTGACTCAATCGCTGTAGCTATGAGTGGTAGCGGGTAGCTATACCTCAGTGATATGATTCAGACCCCGATAGTCAATACACGGGCGTAGGCCTCCCTCCTTCTTCACAAAAAAGTAACTTGAGGAGGCAAGTGAAGTGGAGGACCGAATGTACTCCTGACGCAGGGATTCGGTGTCATGCCCTGGCCATAGAGAGGGTTTTGTTCTCCATTTTGGTTGGGCCAGGGTGTGACTAGGGTGGGCATTCTATGTGCCCTTTTCTATGTTTTGTGTATTTCTTTGTTTTGGCCGGGTATTGTTCTCAATCAGGGACAGCTGTCTATCGTTGTCTCTGATTGGGAGCCATACTTAGGTAGCCTTTTCCCACAGGGTTTTTGTGGGTAGTTCATTTCTGTTTAGTGTTTTGCACCTTACGGAACTGTTTCAGTTATTCTCTTTGTTATTTTAGTTTTAGTGTTGAGTGTATCAATAAAGCATGAACACTTACCACGCTGTGTTTTGGTCCGATGATTCCTCCTCTTCGGACGACGAAGAAACTTACATTCGGAGACATGTTTCCATAGTCACTGTCTCCACCTGTGACAGGGGATACACGTGACTCCTGGGAAGTGCAGCGTCTACCAGGAGATTTATCGCACAATCGCCCCGTCGATGGGGTGGTAATTGAGTCGCCTTGTTTTTAGAGAAGGTCGAAAGCCAAATCGACATATTCAGGGGGAATGCGCACAGTGGAGACCTGGTCTGAACTCTCCGCCGTAGTAGCACCAACGGAAACCGCTAAACACCTCCCCGAGCACTCCCGCGACCACCCCGTGAGAGCCCTCTGTGGCCAAGAAACAGTGGGGTCATGACAAACTAACCAGGGTAGGCCTAGCACCACGGGAAATGCAGGAGAGTCAATAAGGTAGAGACTAATTCTCTCCTTGTGCCCCCCCCCCGCGTCACCATGCCCAGAGGACCGGTGGCCTCCCTGAAACCACCAGACCCCGATCTGAACGTCCGCGGGTAGCCAGCAGGTTGTCAAACGTAAGGGTGGGGTCTCTGCAGGCCAACTCCCGACGGACGTCCTCGCGCAGACTGCAGCGGTAATGGTCGATCAGGGCCCTGTCGTTCCATCCCGCGCCGGCAGTCAGGGTTCTAAACTCCAGGGTGAACTCCTGGGCGCTCCTCGTCTCCTGCCTCAGATGGAAGAGGCGCTCACCTGCCGCTCGACCCTCGGGCGGATGGTCGAAGACTGCCCGGAAACGGTGGGTGAACTCCTCAAACTGGTCCAACGCCGCATCTCCCTCTCTCCATACAGCGTTGGCCCACTCCAGGGCTTTCCCAGCGAGGCACGAGATGAGGGCGGACACCCTCTCACGACCCAACAGAGCCGGGTGGATGGTGGCCAGGTATAGGTCCAGTTGGAGAAGGAACCCCTGGCAGTTCGCAGCCTTCCCATCATATTTCTGGGGCAGAGGGAGACGAATCCCACTGGAACCAGGATGAAGAGGGGCACTCAGTGGAGACCCCGGTTGTGCTGGTGGAGGTGTTGGAAGAACTCCCTGTCTCTCCCAGCGGTCCATTGTCTGGACAATGCGGTCCATGGCGGTGCCAAGATGTTGGAGCATTGCTGCATGCTCCTGGACGTGCTCCTTCACCTGCTCCTGCTGACTCCATCGTAGTGGTCCATAATTTTTTCAGTGGTGCGTACTGGCGGCAGAGAAGTCAGACGCAGGAGAGCAAAACTGTGTTTCCAACGGCTCAGTTTAATCATCAAAACCCACTGGATACAGAACAATGAAATAAATGGGTACATAACCCGATGCACACCAGAACATAACGTGCACAAGCACTGACAACAAACAATTACAGACAAGGACATGGGGGGAACAGAGGGTTAAATACACAACATGTAATTGATGGAATTGGAACCAGGTGTGATGGAAGACAAGACAAAACCAATGGAAAATGAGAAGTGGATCGGCGATGGCTAGAAGGTTGGCGACGTCGACCGCCGAACGCCGCCTGAACAAGGAGAGGGACCGACTTCGGCGGAAGTCGTGACAGTAGGCCTAAAGTACCATTCTGGGCATACACAGGGGAGGGATTGCACAGATGTCCTGTATGCAGTAAATGCTTTATGCAAGCAAGTCTTTTACAAAAGTATAAAAGGATAAATGCTGGAAAGAAACAAAATCAATGCAGTGTTTGTGGCAAATGCTTCCACAACACAGGAAACCTGCAAAAGCATATGTTGATTAACATGAAATAGATCAATGTGGCAAATGCTTCAGACAACAATGATGCTTAAAAACACACATAATGATTCACACAGGGGAGAAATGATATAGATGCAATGATTGTGGCAAATGTTTCAACCAAAATCACATTTGGAGTGGCATATGAAGACACACAGGGGGAAATAATTTAAGTGCACATGCTCAACCAATCATCCACCAGAGAACTCACACTAGAGAGAAACCATATCAGTGTGAAGTATGTGGCCAAAGCTTTACTCAACGTCCAAGCCTAATAATGCATATGAGGAGACACACAGGGCAGAGACCATACAAGTGCACATCGTGTGGAAAATGCTTTAAATCAACCAATAAACAAGCGTCCCACCAGCGACTTCATACTGTAGAAAAGCCATATGTATGAAGAATGTGGTAAATACCTCAAATGAGAGCCTGACATTGCATATGATGATTCACAAAGGGGAAAGATCACATAAGGACTATTTTTTTGGAAATGTCTTTCTAACAAAAGGTGAATGAAAAGATCACCAGTGAATGCACACTGGAGAGAAATCATATCAATGCAAAGAATGTGGCAAATGCATGACCCACAAGGGCACCTTGACAGTGCATATGAGGACCCAAAAAATGCTCTAACTAAAAAGCCATCAGTTCACCCACACTGGGGAAAAAATGTATATATTTGTTGTGTTTGTGGCAAAGGATTCACTCATAAGAGGACAATGGCAGCTCATGTAAGGAGACACAGGGAGAAACATAATAGTGCTCTGTGAGGCACATGCTTCAGTCAGGAGATATTAAGACAGGGTAACTGACACCATTAGAAGGACATACCCTTTTGGTTGAATAAGGTACAAGTTATGAACGAACGACATAGAGTATTGTAGAAAACCCACAGTGCCTAACAGACAGCTATGAGTGTATAGAGCTGTTTCCAACAGACAGCTATGAGTATATAGAGCTGTTTCCAACAGACAGCTATGAGTGTATAGAGCTGTTTCCAACAGACAGCTATGAGTGTATAGAGCTGTTTCCAACAGACAGCTATGAGTGTATAGAGCTGTTTCCAACAGACAGCTATGAGTGTATTTCGAACCTGGAGGGAATCTTTATTATGAAATAATACACAGACCATTTGTGCCTCTGTCATCTTTTCGTATAGCGAACTGCCTTTAAGAATGAGCGATTGTGCACATGAATGTCAGTTTTGTTGACTTTGTATTACATATTGTGATGTATTGTTACCTCTTTATGTGTATACACACACACACATTTTATCCAAAAGAACCCATATATTGTCACGGGTGTCGTAATGATCAGACCAAAACACAGCGGGAACGTGTATACTCATCTTCTTTTTAATGTGAAGAAGGAAAAACAAACAAATCACGTATACAAAACAACCGACCGACCGACCGACCGACCGACCGACCGACCGACCGACCGACCGACCGACCGACCGACCGACCGACCGACCGACCGACCCTAACAGTCCTATCAGGTGCTCAGACACTAAACAGGAGACAACTACCCACAAATCCCAATACAAAAACACCCCTATACATAGAACCTTCAATCAGAGGCAACGAGGAACAGCTGCCTCCAATTGAAGGTCAATCAAAACCCTAAACATAGAACTAGAAGGACTAGACTAGAACATAGAAATATACTAACATAGAACATAAACCAAAAACCCCGGAACACCCCTCTTACCTAAGTACATAGCCCAACAAACCCCGAACCACATAAAACAAACACCCCCTGCCACGTCCTGACCAAACTACAATAACAAATAACCCCTTTACTGGTCAGGACGTGACACATATAACCCACCTACAAATAAAACTCCCCTCTCCCTGCTAGGAGAGAAATTGGTGCCCATCAGGATGTGCATTCTTGAACTTCCAAATGTAGCTTCCAAATACTAGCCCATATGTGTAATAGTTAGCTGTTTGCTATTGTATTGCCAACAGACCTAACATTATTATTGCACATCTTCTGAAAGCATATTAGCTCTCTATTTTCACTCTCTACATTACCCTAGACAGAGTGTCCCTGAAGTTGAGGCTGTTCCTCCTGAGCAGCAGCACTGTGAGCAGAACTGGAGACCCATGACAGGGGCAGGAGGACCCAGAGCCCAGCATAGAGCGCATGAGGAGGAACATGAGCTCAGAACCAGTCGGGAGGAAGAGCAGCTTCAAGGACTAGTGTCTAATATAATATAATTCATATTCACTCCTCCCTGTGTGAAAAGGAATCCACCCCAGCCCATTGCATCTTTACCTAACTTAAACTGTGGAGAACAGAAAGAGGGACTCTACCCACTAACATAATTGTGCAAATCAAAACAGAACACTATGGAGAGTCCAATGGGGAATCAAAACTAATTACTGACTCTCAGCCCCAAATTCCTGCAGTAATTCCAGACTGTTGAAGGGAGGGACCACACACACACGTCCTGTATGCAGTAAATGCTTTATGGAAGCAAGTCTTTTACAAAAGCATCAAATAGTCCATGCTGCGAAGAAAAAGAACTAGTAAGGGATACCTTCCACAATAAGGCATACCTGAAAAAGCATGTGACTGTTCACACAGTAGAGAGACCATATTGTTGCAAATAATGTGGCAAACGCTTCACACGGGAGAAAGCACATCCATGCAAAGAATGTGTCAAACGCTTCATCTGGAATTAAACTCTGGCAAAGGATATAATGACCCACACAGGGGAGAAATCGTGTAAGTGCATATTGTGTGGGAAATGTTTTACATTAAATGGTGAGCTAAAACACCATCAGTTCAGTCACACTGAGGGAAAAAATATGTGTATATGTGTATATCTGTGTATTTGTGTCGACTTTTGTGTTACTAGCTAACTTACTTATATGTGGTCTATTTCTCAAGTTGCTTTAATGGAAGGATGTTCCAAACACAAATTGTGATGTATTGTATCAGGCTTTGTATGAAATGAAAGTTAATTAGTTGAAGAGAAGTGAAGACTGTATTTGTTTACATAGTTTGTACAAACATTTAAATAATTGAGTCTGAGCACAAGTTGAATTAGTTTACCAATTCGGTAACACTTTACTTGATATCATAACAGCTGACATAACTTGTCATAATATGGTCATTACACTGTCATGACACATATTTAGACTTGTGAAATATATTGCGTTATTTTATGGCTGGTTATGACACCTACATAAGAGTGGCAAAACCTACCACAGAAGGTAAAACATTCCATTACACCATAAACATACTGTTGACAAGTAGGCTATGGTGTAATGGAATGTTTTACCTTGTGTGGTAGGTTTTGCCCTTATGTAGGTGTCATAATCAACCATAAAATAACGCAATATACTGTAAGTCCCAACAGGTGTAAATATATTTGTCATGACAATGTTATGACCATATTTTGACAGGTTATGACAAGTTATGTCAGGGGTTATGACATTATGACATGGTTATGACAGTGTCATAAAGTGTTATGATGCTGGGTGTCAAGGAAAGTGTTGCCATTAATGAATCAGTTAACTGCTCAGAGTGCTTGCAGCCACATTCTTACACACTAAAGTATGTCATGGACCATTGAAATGCAAGACCCAACCAACACTTACAATCTGCCAACACACAAGTCACGCAAACAATATGGACAATTATGATAGTTTAGTATTTTCAGATTCTTATTAATTTAACTACTGGAATTGTGTATGTGACCTGGCCATGGGACCACACGAAGCCTGACAAGCAGCCTACCCATCCCTCCACATACATACATTGTCTGCTACTCCTACAGATACGGTGTGCAGCTTGGTTTTATTTGGTCCTAATAGAATAAAGTAGAGGTTAACAAATCTGCGTTGCCTTGGCCACCACTTTAACTTGAGCTCCACACAGTAAATCCATCCAAGGCATTATTTGACTTAGCGTGAACCTAACACGCTAGGTGGCAGTATTGCACAAACTGAGTTTGGGAAACACTGATCTAAAATACATATGACATGTGAAAATGTGTGGTAAGTGTTCTCTTATCTCCAATGAGTGCAAACTACTGACAAGTCTTGCATGAACCAAATTGGGACCCTAGCCTGAATGCAGACATTTTGCCAATCTTTCATAATGCTGCAACATGTGAACCCAAAGTGCTTGTCTGTGTAAAGAATTGTCTATTTTCTTATTCTTGTGTCCTTTTGGTGTATTCAAGTGTCACTAAATAGTAAAGTATCTCTGTGAGATCTTGATCTGCACCAGTGTTTTCAATGGTAAATTATTTTTGGTACCGAACTCTGGAATTCTTATCTTCTCATTGCCAAAACATCAGCTTTATTTTTGCAGATTGTGGATTCTATCAATGTAATTGTCTGCACACATTGCAATCACCCATATTGTTTTTGTAAATATATACATAATTTTTTATATATTTTCCTTCTTTATTATTTTCCCCTAACCCTCCCCTAATTGGAGTAAACTAATGGACAACAATACTTAGGCTTCTACTTCCAGCTTATACATACTATATACAGTACCAGTCAAAAGTTTGGACACCTATTCATTCAAGGGTTTTTCTTTATTTTCACACTTTTCTACGTTTTAGAATAATAGTGAAGACACCAAAACAATGAAATAACACACATGGAATCATGTAGTAACAAAAACGTGTTAAACAAATCAAAATATATTTTATATTTGAAATTCTTCAAAGTAGCCACCATTTGCCTTGATGACAGCTTTGCACACTGGCATTCCCGCGACCAGCTTTGAGGTAGTCACCTGGAATGCATTTCAATTAACAGGTGTGCCATGTTTAAAGTTAATTTGTGGAATCTCTTTCCTTTTTAATGCATTTGACCCAATCAGTTGTGTTGTGACAAGGTAGGGGTGGTATACAGAAGATAGCCCTATTTGGTAAAAGACCAAGTCCATATTATTTAAAGAACAGCTCAAATAAGCAAAGATAAATGACAGTCCATTATTACTTTAGACTTGAAGGTCAGGTCTGATGAGTCCAAATTTGAGATTGATGGTCCAACCGTGTGTCTTTGTGAGATGCAGAGTAGGTGAATGGATGATCTCCGCATGCGTGGTTCCCACCGTGAAGCATGGAGGAGGAGATGTGATGGTGTCGGGGTGCTTTGCTGGTGACTGTCTGTGATTTATTTAGAATTCAAGGCACAGTTAACCAGCATGGCTACCATAGCATTCTGCAGCGATACGCCATCCCATCTGTTTTGTGCTTAGTGGGACTATCATTTCTTTTTCAACAGGACAATGACCCAAAACACACCTCCAGGCTGTGTAAGGGCTATTTGACCAAGAAGGAGAGTGATGGAGTGCTGCATCAGATGACCTGGCCTCCACAATCACCCGACCTCAACCCAATTGAGATGGTTTGGGCCCCAGAGAAAAGGAAAAGCAGCCAACAAGTGCTCAGCATATGTGGGAACTCCCTCAAGACTGTTGGAAAAGCATTCCTCACGAAGCTGGTTGAGAGAAGGCCAAGAGTGTGCAAAGCTGTCAAAGGCAAAGGGTGGCTACTTTGAAGAATCTAAAATAGATATAGGTTTGTTTATCACTTTATGTACTACATGATTCCATATGTGTTATTTCATAGATTTGATGTCTTCACCATTATTCTACAATGTTGAAAATAGTCAAAATAAAAACCCTTAAATGAGTAGGTGTCCAAACTTGACTGGTACTGTACATACTATATACATTTTACAAAGAGTATATGTTACATGAGTTGTCTTTTGTTTGTTTTTAGTCCCAGCCTTCAGCTATCCTCAACCCCTCCCATCTATTTCTGAAGACCATCCAGTTGAGTTCAAGCTGACATATTTTTCCCACTGTGCTGTTCCACAAAAATTCTGAACCTTTCTAATCTCATAGTTTCTACATATTGTAAATTAAATATTTTTTTTATTTCATCTTTATTTGAGATAACTCTTAGCACAAATGTTATTGATTGATTTGACTATGACCTTTCAAAAAATCACCCAGCATTGCTATTTGTAGAGTTAGCTCCAAGTAAATGTTGCATTTATTGGCCATTCTTGAACCTAATACAAAAAAATAAGCTACATGTGGGCAGTACCAAAACAAGTGATCTCATGATTCTGTCTCTACGCAGCAAAATCTGCAGAGGATGGTTGTATCCCCATATATAACATATTGGTTGCAATTATTTTTAAATAATGATTTAAATTGAAAAACGTAAGTTTTGAATCCGGCGTCATTTTATGTATCAGTTCATAAACCATGTGTCATGGAATCAGTACATGGGAAATCTCCTCCCAACTATTTTGCAACCTGTACGGCACAGCAGTCCGTTTTTTGGTCCTTAAATTAAACTTGAATACTTTATCACAATTTTCGTTAACCAATTGGTCTTTAATGCAGGATTTCTTACCTTCCCCTTGCCTCCATTTTTGCAGTAATTCTGCAATCAGTTGGTTGTAATTTGACAGAGCAGGCATTTCCATATTTTTGCTAACTCCACCAGTCCTACTGATATCATTTACAAAGACAACAGTAAAAAAATATATAACTTATTTTTTTTATCAATTAGTACATTTGATTTTAACCATAATATTTGTTCTGTAATTTCTGGTGGATTAAAGTGAAATTGCAACTAGCTTTCTATGGCAATATTTCGGAGATGATTTCATTTTCAAATACAGTGCCTCCAGAAAGTATTCAGACCCCTTGAATTTTGTTATGTTACAGCATTGTTCTAAAATGTATTAAATAATGTTTTCCCCTCATCAACCCCCCCCCACACACACACTACCTCATAATGACAAGGCAAAAATATGTTTATGAATATTTTCTCATTTATAAAAAATGAAACTGAAATCACATTTACATAAGTATGAATACCCTTTACTCAGTACTTTGTTGAAGTACCTTTGGTAGCGATTAAAGCATCAAGTCTTAGGTATGACGCTACAAGCTTGGCGCACCTGTATTTGGGGAGTTTCTCCCATACTTCTCTGAAGATCCTATCAATTGTTGTAAGGTTAGATGGGGAGAATTGCCGCACAGCTATTTTCAGGTCTCTCCAGAGATGTTTGATCAGGTTCAAGTCCGGGCACTGGCTGGGCCACTCAAAAATGTTCAGAAACTTGTCCCAAAGCCACTTCTGTGTTGTATTGGCTGTGTCCTTAAGGTCATTGGCCTGTTGGAAGTGGAGCCTACACCCCAGTCGGAAGTCCTGGAACAGGTATTCATCAAGGATCTCTCTGTAGATTGCGGCGTTCATCTTTGCCTCAATCCTGACTCCCAGTCCCCGAAAAACATCCGCACAGCGTGATGCTGCCACCACCTTGCTTCACCGTAGGGATGGCGCCAGGTTTCCTCCAGACATGATGCTTGGCATTCAGGCCAAAGAGTTCAATCTTGGATTCATCAGACCAGACAATCTTGTTTCGCATTGTCTGAGTCTTTAGGTGCCTTTTGGTAAACTCCAAGCAGGCTGTCATGTGCCTTTTACTGAGGAGTGGCTTCCATCTGGCAACTCTACCATAATGGCCTAATTGGTGGAGTGCTGCAGAGATGGTTGTCCTTCTGGAAGATTCTCCCATTTCCACAGAGCAACTCTAGAGCTCTGTCAAGGTGACCATCATGTTCTTGATCACCTCCCTGACCCCAATTGCTCAGTTTGGCTGGACGGCCAGCTCTAGGAAGAGCCTTGGTGGTTCCAAGCATCTTCCATTTAAGAATGATGGAGGCCACTGTGTTCTTGGGGACTTTCAATGCTGCAGAAATGTTTTGGTACCCTTCCCCAAATCTGTGCCTCAGCACAATCCTGTCTCAGCACTCTACAGACAATTCCTTTGACCTCATGGCTTGGTTTTTGCTCTGACATGCACTGTCAACTGTGGGACCTTATACAGACAGGTGTGTGCCTTTCCAAGTCATGTCCAATCAATAGGTGGACTCCAATCAAGTTGTAGAAACAGCTCAAGGATGATCAGTGGAAGCAGGATCCACCTGAGCTCAATTTCGAGACTCAGCAAAGGGGCTGAATACTTGTGTAAATAAAGGTATTTCTGTATTTTATTTTTAATACATTTACAACATTTTCTAAAACCTGTTTTAATTTTGGTATTATTTGGTATTGTGATGAGATTGCTGAGGACATTTTTTTATTTAATCAATTTTAGAATAAGGCTGTAACGTAACAAATAGTGGAAAAAGTCAAGGGGACTGAATACTTTCTGAAGGCACTGTAACTGAAAGTGAGAGGTTGTAATCTGAATGAAGGGAAAAAGGCCATTCTTGAACACGGGGTGAACCATTCTTACTAATCGTTTTTGTATGACTGAAGCCTTTAGTGAGAGGTCCAACGCTTTAATATTTAATCATTTCTGCCGTCTGAATTCAATACTCATTATATAAATAGGCCCGTTTAATTTTGTCTGGTTTGCTGCTCCAAATAATGGAATATTGGTGCTCATATAATTTAAAAAACAAGTCGTTAGGTTTAGGCAGGGCCATAAGAAAATAGGTAAACTGGGATATTACTAAATAATTAATCAGGGTGATTTTTCCACAAATAGACAGGTGTTGTCTTTTCCATGATAGCAACATTTTATCTAATTTGGCTAACATTCTATTTAAATGTATTGTAGTGAGAATTTCTTTCTTTCATGATATGAATACTGAGTATGTCGACTTCACCGTTGGACCATTCTATTGGTAAACTAAACGTTTTTTTTTTTAGATCCAATACATAAAATGATGCACTTTATTGTAATTTGGTTTTAATCCAGAGTCCGTGTTTGTGAGTGTGTGGATAGTCCTGTGAGTTTGCAGAGTTAGTGCAGATCGTCCAGTTTGCCATTTGATTATTCAGTAGTCCTATGGCTTGGGGACAGAAGCTGTCTCGGAGCCTGTTGGAACCTGATGCTCCGGTACCACTTGCCAGACGTTAACAGAGAGAAAATTCCATGGTTTGGGTGGCTGAAGTCTGGAAATGTTCCGAGCCTTCCTCTGACACCTCCTGATATAGACTTCCTGGATGGCAGGAAGCACGCCCCAGTGATATACTGAGTCGTTCGCACCACCCTCTGCAGAGCTTTGCAGTCAAGGGCGGTGCAGTTGCCGTACCAGACGTAGCCAGTCGATATACTCTCGATGGTGCAACTGTAGAACCTCTTGAGGATCTGTGGGTCCATGCAACATCTATTGAGCCTCCTGAGGAAGAAGAGGTGGCAATACATTCCTAATGAACCAGGGGAGGTGTAACGTTCTCCTCCAACACAGTTCTGTGGGTAACTGCCTCCCGTCTATAGGGGCGCTGCAACTTTGAGGAGAGTCACCTCTTTGCTTGCGCACGCGGAAAGCAGGAAGCGCGCCATTGAAGAACCACAACGTGAAGGTTTCGAGTTCCTTGTCTTCCTTCGAGTGAAACGTTTTGACAATTGTTTTTAAGACAACAAAGCGTAAACCCATAACGAGGATGGCGTACAGAGGACAAGGACAGAAAGTCCAGAAGGTTATGGTGCAGCCAATTGTATCCTTTCTTGATGAAATACTTAGTACAATATTTTGCCCTAGGCAACGTTTCATTCATTGTTAACTAACGTTACCTACTATTAGTAGTAGTTAGCTACCTACTATTACTTTTCTGCCGCTAAACATTGGTTTGATTAACGTTAATTGCATATTTCCGAAAGAGGTTAGCTTGTCCAGGAACACAAATAGTGTAACCCATGATGCAGTAACTCAAGAAAACATGTGCAGTCAAATCAGCCAGTTTGCTAACTAAATGTTTGACACATTTCCTTGACCCTATGTCCACCAGAACCTTATTTTCAGGTATCTACAGAACGTAAGTTTCATCCTTTCATAGTTTCTGCATTTGTCACATGATCTGATGGTCGTGGTTCTTGCGAGTTGCAAATGTGATAGACTTTATGCTTTTACAATACATTGCCTAGCCAAGTTAGCTAGCTAGCAATCTCTCCTCAAATATAATCACAGCCTCTCTCCCTCTTCTCCCTGCAGCGCTCTCGTATCCAGGTGTGGCTGTATGAACAGGTGAACATGCGGATAGAAGGCTGCATCATCGTAAGTGATCATCCTTCGGTATTTCCTCCTTTATTCTCTTAGCCAAAGCACCTGAAACTACACCAGGGCTGCTGACACCTAGCAAGATGTGTAGTTGAAAGCAACAAACCTCTCTCTCTCAGGGCTTTGATGAATACATGAACCTGGTTCTGGATGATGCTGAGGAGGTTCACATGAAGACCAAGAACAGGAAGCCCTTGGGTAAGTCAGTGTGTGTGCAAGTGGTTGTGATGCTGCATTCATAACAAGTGGGAAACTTGGAAAATACTACTTGTAAGCTGGGAAGAAGTTGTGAATTTTGAAAACAAATGATCCTTTTCAAAAACCATATTAATAAATGTTTTGTTGCCTCCTGAGTGGCTCAGCGGTCTAAGGCACTCCAGTGCTAGAGGCGTCACTACAGATCTGGGTTCAATCCCGGGCTCTATCACAACCGGTCGTGATTGGGAGTCCCATAGGGCGGCGCACAATTGGACCAGCGTTGTCCGGGTTAGGTGAGGGTTTGGCTGGGGTAGGCCGTCATTGTAAATAAGAATTTGTTCTTAACTGACTTGCCTAGTTAAATAAATAAAATGTAAATGCTGTTATTGAGTTCATTGCCTTATGCCTCAATCATACCTACAGCGTCATTAGTCAAAGTGGTACGCAGCATCATCTGGATATGTGTGCAACAAAAGTTCATTCACCTTCTGCTACTATTTTTGTCAAGCTGTCTACGCATACATTAGATAAATCCAACGTATGCACCGCACCACACTGCAACTGCCTCTGCAGTGTTGCAAGGCCAACGCAGCATTCCTTTGGAAATGAATGTACTTCTGGTGTACCAAAATGCAAGTATGCTGTCGGTGGAATCGAGGAACTAGTCTGTGAAGTCAGAGTTCAGCATGTGGGAGAAGTCGGAGCTCAGCGACTATAGGCGAGTGTCCCACTAGTTATTACCAATTGGAGGGACGTTGAAGTGGATTTCTCCAAACGGGTTGTTTCTGGGCCCAGTTTCCCAATATAACTTATGTTTATTTTTTGTTCTACCTTGTTATTTTTTGTATTTCATTGTTAATTAATGTTTACTGCATTGTTGAGTTTAGAGCTTGCAACAAAAGCATTTCACTGTACTTTTGCATGTGACTGAAAAACATGAGTTTTAATGATGCATCTTTCCTACAAAGGCCAAATATGTAACATGCGTTTCCCAAAATACCACACGGGAGAACAGTCGCTAAGTGCTTTGTTGGAGCGTGTGTCAATACTTATAGGATCAAAAGAAAGGCAGTGCTGCCCTCGGATCAGTGTTCTCTATTCAAATCTTGCCTTAACATTATAATTATTTCAAAATACTGACGATGGATCAGCTCCTAGAGCGGTATTTCCACCTACAGCTGCAAATAGTCGGCTTATTCTAATGCTTACCCGATTAAAAATGCACTAAATTACTCATTTGGCACATGATTGCGCACGTTAGCCTACACATTAAATATATTGAGACAAACTACAGACAGTAGCCTAAAAGTAGAAAAATATATCTAAATTTATTGAACATGAAATGTATTTCAATATGATTGAAATGGGCCTATAGCCTACTGTATTTATATTTTAGGCGTTAGATTTAGATAATTTTCAAATGCACGTTTAATAACTATAGTTTGGGGAATTTGGCCTCAAGATGCTTCTGGGAAACCGGACCTTGGACATTTTTCCGACTTGGAACCAGCTAGGTGGCGTAAGATGGGCTACTAAAACGCTGGCCGACCCGCCTTAAGAAAAGGGATGCGGACAAAACAAGCAAATGCCTCTTCTGAGGGGAAACGCAATATCTACGTCATTGCCCAGAGCCAATCAAATGCAGGTGTTTAACAGACAGCACTGCCATTAAAATGCATTATTCAATATTGAAGTCAACGAGATAAGTTTAGGAAGGATAGCCCTTAAGACTAGTCTGTGACCAACTCATGGTAAGCAGCCCTGTCCTGCACCTTGGAGTAATAGCATGCTGTTGTTGACACTCCATACCAGATAGGTGACGCTTGTCTTATAGGGCCTATTATTAATGCCATCGGATTGACAAAAACCACTAGTTGAGTAAGGACTTAATAAAAAAGCTGTACACTTTTTTTATTTTTTAACACCTTTCTCTTTTCTCTAGTTACTTCTCATATGTTGATGATGATCATACAACTTTCCTTTGTTGGTAGTCTGAGCAAGTGTGTCCTTTCAACCAGTCTGGTCATCATGACTGCTGGCTGAAGTGTCACTTACTGTAGGCTTATCACCAGTCTCTCCATCTATCCTCACTTATCTCAATTAGAGGTCGACCGATTATGATTTTTTCAACGCCGATACCGATTATTGGAGGACCCAAAAAAAGCCGATGCCGATTTAATAAACCATTTTTTTACTATATATATAAAAATAGATGTTTTTTTATTATTTGTAATAATGACAATTACAACAATACTGAATGAACATTTATTTTAACTTAATATAATACATCAATAAAATCAATTTAGCGTCATAAATATGAAACATGTTCAATTTGGTTTAAATAATGCAAAACAAAGTGTTGGAGAAGAAAGTAAAAGTGCAATATGTGCCATGTAAAAAAGCTAACGTTTAAGTTCCTTGCTCAGAACATGGGAACATATGAAAGCTGGTGGTTCCTTTTAACATGAGTCTTCAATATTCCCAGGTAAGAAGTTTTAGGTTGTGGTTATTATAGGAATTTTAGGACTATTTCTCTCTATACGATTTGTATTTCATATACCTTTGACTATTGGATGTTCTTATAGGCACTTTAGTATTGCCAGTGAAACAGTATAGCTTCCGTCCCTCTCCTCGCTCCTACCTGGGCTCGAACCAGGAACACATCGACAACAGCCACCCTCGAAGCAGCGTTACCCATGCAGAGCAAGAGGAACAACTACTCCAAGTCTCAGAGCGAGTGACGTTTGAAACGCTATTAGCGCGCACCCCGATAACTAGCTAGCCATTTCACATCGGTTACACCAGCCTAATCTTGGGAGTTGATAGGCTTGAAGGGGTGGGTGTAATTTGTGGAACGTTCCAACAGGAATCTGTTCCAAAAAACGTAAAGTAAAAGGTTGCCAACCAACAACGCATACAAAGTAGCAACGCATACAAACCTAGCTAACTAGCTGCCGAATAGGCATCAACTCACCACGTAGCTTATTCTTAATGTTTGTCCATAGGCAACCAGCGTGAGGACAGACATTTTTTAAAATAAACGTGATGAGTGAAAAATGCAATGAAATAGACCACTCCCTACCCGGTATCTTATTCTGCCGCTATACAACTTTGTATGTGTTGTTTTTTGGCAACCTTATTGTTTACAAAGTTTTTGGAATAGATTCCTGTTGGAACGTTCCACAAATTTTACCCACCCGGCTTGAAGTCATAAACAGCTTGAAGCACAGCGAAGAGCTGCTGGCAAAACGCACTAAAGTGTTATTTGAATGAATGCTTACGAGCCTGCTGGTGCCTACCACCGCTCAGTCAGACTGCTCTATCAAATCATAGACTTAATTATAATATAATAACACACAGAAATACGAGCCGTAAGTCATTAATATGGTTGAATCCGGGAACTATCATCTCGAAAACAAAAGGTTTTTCTTTCAGTGAAATACGGAACTGTTCCGTATTTTATCTAACGGGTGGCATCCCTAAGTCTAAATATTCCTGTTACATTGCACAACCTTCAATGTTATGTCATAATTACGTAAAATTCTGGCACATTAGTTCGCAACGAGCCAGGCGGCCCAAACTGTTGCATATACCCTGACTGCGTGCAATGAACCCAAGATAAGTGACATAATTTCATGTTATGCAGGTTTAAAAAATATATACTTGTGTATTGGTTTTAAAGAAAGGCATTGATGTTTATGGTTAGGTACATTGGTGCAACGACAGTGCTTTTTTCGCAAATGCGCTTGTTAAATCATCACTCGTTTGTCGAAGTAGGGTGTGATTCAATGATAAATTAACAGGCACCGCATCGATTATATGCAACGCAGGACACGTTAGATAAACTAGTAATATCATCAACCATGTGTAGTTAACTAGTGATTATGTTAAGATTGATAGTTTTTTATAAGATAAGTTTAATGCTAGCTAGCAACTTACCTTGGCTTCTTGCTGCCCTCGCGTAACAGGTAGTCAGCCTGTTACGCGAACAAGGCAGTTAACCCCCGTTCCTAGGCCGTCATTGAAAATAAGAATGTGTTCTTAATCTGACTTGCCTAGTTAAATAAAGGTGTAAAAAGAAGAAAAAAAAGCTAATCGGTGGCCAAAAATACTGATTACCGATTGTTATGAAAACTTGAAATCGGCCCTAATTAATCGGCTGTTCCGATTAATCGGTCGACCACTACTCTCAATTCCTCCCTGTATCTCTCCATCCATCTCTCTCAGGGAGGATCATGCTGAAAGGAGATAACATCACCCTGCTACAGAGTGTAGCCACCTAACTCAACCCAACAGGACCAAGTCCATCCATCTCCAGCCGACATACATTTTCTAGGATATTTTTTCCCCTTTTTGGTAGTTTTTTTTTTTTACGTTAGATTTTTTGCTAACAATATTGAAGCTCAATGGTGTTCGTGTTACATGAATAATGTAATTGTTTATTTTTGCCAACTATTCCTCTGTAATAAATGTTTTGTTATCTGAAATATCTACACAACCCAATTACTCTTTAGTTTCCCAGTGGGAACATAGTTACCTGTAACTTTTTAAGAATTGCAAAAAACAACAAATAGAAATGAGTGCAGCTGTTGGGTTGCATGGGCTACTGATATGCTTCTAGGTGTATTTTCTTCTCCATCAATATTGACTTTCATAGCCACATACACTGAGTGTAGAAAACATTAGGAACACCTGCTCTTTCCATGATTTAAATTGACCAGAGGAATCCAGGTGAAAGCTGTGATCACTTATTAATGTCACTTGTTAAATCCACTTCAATCAGTGTAGATGAAGGGGAGGAGATGGGTTGAATAATTATTTTTAAGCCTTGAGATATGGTGTGGGAATGTGAGCCGTTCAGAGGTTGAATGAGCAAGAGAAAAGGTTTAAGTGCCTTTGAATGGGGTATGGTAGTTGGTACCAGGCACACCGGTTTGAGTGTGTCAACTGCAACGCTGCTGTGTTTTTCATGCTACAGTTTCCTGTGTGTATCAAGAATGGTCCACCACCCAAAGGACATCCAGCCAACTTGACCCAACTGTGGGAAGCATTGGAGTCAACATGGGCCAGCATCTCTGAGGAATGCTTTCAACACCTTATAGAGTCCATGCCCCGACGAATGAAGACTTTTCTCAGGGCAAAAGGGGGTACAATTCAATTTTAGGAAAGTGTTCCTAATGTTTTGTACACTCTGTGTCTTTCTGGACTGTGACAATACGTCGATGGTCCACCAGGAGGTGATATGCCCATACAGTATTTCAATGAAACTCGCATAAATGTATGGATACATTTTTCAACAGGGATGCAATACTTTTTCTCATTTCATTTTGAGAATCCGGGAAATGTTGCTTGCAACGTGAGAAACATAACAGTGCTGACTGCCATTATGTCAAACATCATTTCCACGCATCTTACCATAAATGGCCAAAGTATTCCCATACGGTTTTAATAGACTATTATATAAAGCACGACTTGGCCATTTCACTGTTGTGTACAATATACCTGTAACACATGATCTTAAGTAGGTCAGGAAGGCCAGCCTTAAAGGAAAAATCCACCTTTAATTGACAGTGTTAAATAACACGTATGAGAAGAATATTATTTGTGAACAAATGTTTCATTTTGGTAGCAAGATGAAAAATTGTTGTGGAAATCTGTTGCAGCTCAAGTCGCGGCTACAAAATCCGCAATGCACTCTATGGGCTCACTAGGTAGCTAGCAAACGTAGCTACACATAATCCCTAATACAATATCAGCATGCAAAGTAGTTAGCTGTAAAATCGCCTAAACAAACTACTATCATTTTTGGAGTCTACAATTTCACCATGTTCAACCTGCAGATCGATGTGCCTCACAGAGTGTAGTCTGACATTCACAACGGCAGATACTTTTGAGGAGATGGGGAAACGTTGCCCATGTTACGTCAATGGGCATCGCGGTGCATTCTGGGCAATTCTGGGACCAGGAGCGCCCTGCTTCATGGAGTGAATGGGAGTCTATTGGGCGCTAGCTCAAAAACCCAACATTAGCACAAATTTCATCAACAAGAAGTACAACATTACAAATCTTTTCAGAGGCATGAAATTATCTTGCTGTCTGTAATACCATGTAGTTTTGGAATTGTGACATTACGTACTTTTGAGGAAAATAGGCGCGTTTCTAGACATGTACACTGATTGAAAGCGATTGCGTGACGATTAGTTTAGCAACCGCGTGATGCAGCATGACAACGTGAAAGCGATTGGTCACAGTGTGCTGGGTGGGGCATTATACGTTCCGTCATTCATTTGCTTCCCATCTCCTTTTATATTATCTCTGGCAACAGTACCATGCAATGCACCCTGGACTAAAGAAGCAGGCAAGTAGGAAAAATGTGCTATACCCTCTGTTAAATGACACATTTCTCGAGGTAGAACTATCGCAAAAATATGATCAATGGCTCATTCGAGAGAAGACATCTTCCCGAGTAATGACATCAGCCAGTATTGAAATCTAACATGTATGCTAGACGTTTTCACGATCTAAACGTTGTATTCCTATTAACTTCCAGTGTAGTGTGGGCGACTTTATCACAGTGCCACGTCATACCGGCCGGATTTCTGCCTGCTCTTCTCCAATAACTCAGATGCATATGAAAATATGAAATTACCCAGGTAAAAGATAGAACATCACTCATAGATGCACAAAACAATATAACATTCCAGATGTGTGAGCCTTTCCTTTAATTATGCAGTTTACAATAATATAAACATACAACACTGGGCCAGCCGGCTGTCTGTGGAGGAAGTGTGATGGTAACGAGCAGCCGAAGACAGACCGGAGTCCACAAGTGGGAGAAAGAAAAGGAGCAAGTAGCCTAGGCAGCGAGGGCTGAGGTGTCGTCTTACAGGACGGGAACCCTGCGCCTCATCTTAAAAGGAAGGGGTGCCACAGCTTGTGGCAACATGCATCGTTGTCAAGTGCCAGATGACCCTCATTGTGCTATGAGGAGGAATGGGCTGACTCAATGCCACGCCTCCCACACATTCTTAAGTCCGACTGAGAACAGTGAGACTACAGACGTTGGCAATTGACCGTCGCACTGGTGCGGTTCTAGCAAACAAGTTTTACTAGAGGATTTCTCTACGTAGTAAAGCCAATTGAAATTATTTTTGGTGATCTTTCAACAATAAAGGTCTTCACCAGACACACACACAGTCAAACACTCATACATACGTAGGCCTACATCTCATCCGTCTTTCCCCAGTCTTTCCTGTGTCTCCCCCCTTTCAGACAAAGGAAACAGTGCCTGGGTCAGATAACCAACCCCCCTCTCTCTCCAGAGACCACTTCCTGTTGCTGTGTTTGTGTGTGTGTGTGTGTGTGTGTCTGTCTGTCTTTTCTCCCCCTTCTCATCTGTCTGACCATCCCTAAGACACCTGACCCCTCTCCTACCTCGGCCTGGCTCTGCCAGGTGTGGGTCTGTATCCTGCCCACCTCCCGCTCTCTCATTCTGTCTGTCTATTCATAGCGCCCTCATTGAACATGTTTTGGGGCACAGACTCTTGTGTGGTTATTTCTTTCAACCTCTGCTCTGTCTGTGGCCTGTATCAAAACTCCAAGAATAAATGTTATGCCAGAAGTTCAAATACATGACATCAAGGCAGATGTATTCTAATGTGATTGTTATTTCAAACTCTGGGTGGCCTTGGTACCTATTCTGATTCTCAGGGTAGTTTGTTTGTTAGTCTGTGTGTCCCTGTAAAGCCAGCACCCATTGATAGCATCATATCATGACCTGGACTGAGGGACGAGGAAAGAATAGAACCAAGAGCTACTTGATACATTGTTATTATAGGCCTGTTTGTTTATTCAAAACAGAGATGTTTGATTGGTTGGTTTATAAAAAAAATGTATTCAGGGTACTTTCTTTGGGTTTTTGTGTGTTTATTGCTTATGTGTGTATAGGGTGGGTGGTATTATGTATTTGGACTTACAAGGGGAAAAGGAAGGAAAACAATTACACAGAAATGTGTCAGCCTCATGACATCAGTCACTGGCCCAAAAAAAGCACACATTGAAATTGAAAAATGTTTTGCCTTTAACTTAATGTATGAACATACAGTGCCTATTGAAAGTCTACCCAAATCAAATAACATTTTGTCACATGCAGCGAATGTAGGTGCACATGTAGCCCTTACCGTGAAATGCTTATTTACAAGCCCTTAACCAACAATGCCGTTTTAAGAAAAATAAGATTTAAGAAAATATTTACTAAGTAAAGTAAAGTAAAAAGAAGGTAACGATACGAGGCTATATACAGGGGTACCGGTACCGAGTCAATGTGTACACACCCCTAGCACAGTCTTCACATTTTGCTGCCTTCAAATTAAATGTAAAAAGGGATTACGAAGATGTCTTTATTGCGTATGTTTTCACACGCCAGAGTTAATACTTGGTGGAAGCTACTTTGGTAGCCTACAGCTATGAATCATTTTTAATAAGATTCTACCAACTTAGAATCTTAGTTGGAAGAACATTTAAGTCCGATTGAGACTGGACCACTCAGGACCACTCAACACCTATTGGAAAGCCATTCTGCTGTGTTTTTGGCATAAAAATAATTCAACTCTATCCCAAGGTTATGTATTCAGAAGACTAAGGCAAGGTTTCTTCTAACTTTTTATCTGGGCTTTGCTCTTTTCATATTTCTTTCCGTCCTGACAAACTCCCCAGTCCATGCCGATGACAACCATACCCATAACATGATGCTGCCACCACAATTCTTCCAAATACAGAGGGTTTGTGTGAACACATGCAGTAATTTTTTTAATCTGTGTCAGAAACAAAAAAAGAAAGTAGGAAGGCTCTACAGTAGAGGAAGTAAATGTTTTGGTATGTCTTCGTAATGGAAATTGAATAATATGTTCCTCACAAATAAAGCATTAAAATGAATCTAACCAGACTGCTATTATCCATTCCTAAATCAAACTGGAGCAGCAGCTGCAGCTAGCGATGGCTTGTGGTAATGCAAATAGTGCTTACTGTGTCTGGTTACTGCATGGTGACGGTGTCAGCAGAAAGAGACAGCCATCTCTGTCTTCAGGGGGGCTGCGTTATTCCTCACACAAATCTGTGGTGTGTGTGTGCGTGCTTGCGAGCATGTGCATGCACATGTATGTGTGTGTGAGAGAGAGAAAGGGAGAATGTGTGTAAGTCTGTAACATTAAACAACATCCAATTAGCTAGTGCTTAGCATGATGGAGTGACAATAATTAATTGAGAAAATTTGTAAATACTGTACCTTGGATGACTGTATGTTTTTCTTCTGCCATTCAATCAAGTAAATCAAATGTACAGGTATATGTATGACCTTTGACCTATGCAGGGATGTTTTGTGTCAAACAGCCATCTCTCACCATCTCTGACAGCATCCAGGAGAAGCTCTCAGAACAGACCTGGGGGACTTCCAGACCGTTCACCTCAGGCAGACAGACTTGGTCATAGCAAAAAGGGAAAATAACCTGTTTTCAACTTGTTCACACTTTCTAACAAACAAGCCATTGAATGGCCATCGGCTTGGACCTGTTCATAAGGCTCTTATCTTGTTTTCACAGGGCTGTTGCAATGCACAATAAACACTTATTTTCCCCCCAATTAACACTGTGAATAATACGCAGGCCCGGTAAGGCCTTTTTGTTTGAAATAGGGTTTGTGAAAATGAGGAAATGTGCAGGAATTTTTCATTGTGTGACTCTTTGGCTGTAACACACAGGATCTGATCTACAGTGGCAGGGTGTTGAGGCCAAACCTGTACCAGAGGCGTTGGAAAGTCATCCCAGGGTTTTGGGAAAATAGGCTGCAGGAATCATATTAACACAGGCTATCTGATTCAGCTACTTATGATGCTTTATCGAATCTTGATGATCAATTAATCAAGGTCTTGATATTTTATTGAATCCTTCTAACCCCCCCTTAAACGATTTAGATGCACTATTGTAAAGTGGTTGTTCCACTGGATATCATAAGGTGAATGCACCAATTTGTAAGTCGCTCTGGATATGAGCGTCTGCTAAATGACTTAAATGTTAAATGTAAAATGTAAGGGCAGCACAGACACAGTAGCTCTTCTGGACCAGAGTTAGTGGACCAGAGTTGGTGACCACTGATGTGGTTTACTGTGTTCAAACAAGGTTTGTTGATTCACTTGTGAATAGATTCTACTACTTATCTCTTCATAACTACCATGTGATTTCATTACAAAAAATGGATTTCCTACATTTTCTCTTGACATCTGCAGGTATATATAGCTTTATAGCGTCCCATGATGTTACAGAATGAGACATATCTCTTCAGATGATTTACTTCCTGTTTTATCTCATGAAACTGACAGCTGTTTAGCACACATACTGTATACACACTGGTAGTGGTTCCAAATGAAGTGCCTAAATGTGTCGAACAAAAGATCTGCAGGGGAGCGAAAGGAGAAGCAGAGTAATGAAATTATAACAATACGGAGAGAGGGAAAGAGAGTAGGGTGCGGGTGCCACAATGGCAGGGAACAATCGTGCCGCGTCAATGGAAAAAGAGAGGTGGGGGAGGGCTATCTGGACAATAAAGCCGGTGACAGGAGCACAATGGCTGCAGTGTTTTCAATTAGACATTATCTCATAGACAGAGTGGCAGGTTTCATTGTGTGAGGGGCTATTTCAGGGCTGCCTTTGTATGGGGCAGTGCCGTACTCACCTCCCCTCAACCCCACCATCCCCCTCATCCCTGCCGAGAGACTGTACCCCTCCTGCCCCCCTATCGCTGGCGTAACACACACCCTCACAGCTCCCACAAGTCGTGGGGAGGGGGCCCTCAACTTTTATATACAGTGCCTCCGTAATTATTGGGTCAGTGAAGTATTTTTTTCTTCTTTTGGCTCTATACTCTGGAGGTGTGGATTTGAAATCAAACAATGACTATGATGTTAAAGTGCAGACTGTCAGCTTTAATTTGAGGGTATTTTGATCCATATCGGGTGAGCCATTTAGAAATGACAGCACTTTTTGTACGTAGTCCCCCCATTTTAGGGGACCAAAAGTATTGGGACTAATTCACTTATATGTATTTTTTAAAAATGTTTTAATGAAAAATAAAGAATCTTTTAACCCATCCCCCCC
Source organism: Salmo trutta (assembly GCF_901001165.1). Lineage (NCBI taxonomy): Eukaryota > Metazoa > Chordata > Actinopteri > Salmoniformes > Salmonidae > Salmo > Salmo trutta. The sequence goes on along the minus strand of NC_042972.1, from coordinate 35,176,136 downwards.
TCTTTGGAGGACAAATATATATATATATATATATATATATTTTTTTTTTACAGCTTTTCTGCTACATTTGGTTTCCATGAGCCATATATTTTTCAATTGACCTGTGATGCTTTACCAATTTTTTTTTACCTTTCTAATCATATAGTATCCACGTATTGTGAGTTACAAGTATTATTACATTATTTATTGACTGACTATGTTTTTCCAAATTGCCCAGCAATGCTATTTTGTTAGGTTAATTGTAAGTGCGTGGTGTGATTTTTTTTTAACCATTCCTGAACGTGTGACTAGAAACAAGCTACTTAGGGTAATACTAGAATAAATTATCTATTGATTCTGTTTCTTCGCAGCAAAATCTACAGAGCTGAGATTGTTGTATGCCCCACATATATAGCATTCTGTTGGTGGCAAGAATTTGATATAATAATTTAAATTGAAAAACCCAGTTCATAAACCATGTGCCATGGAATCGGTACATAGAAAATCTCTTCCCATTTATTTTACAACCTGTATGGCGCAGCTGTCAACATTGTTGTCCTCAAATGAAACTGGTAGATTTTTCTATTTATGCCAATTCCTTTCAGCCAATTTGTATCTTTAATATATGGCAGGCAAACAAGTTCCCTACCTTCTCCCTTTTCCACTTGCCTCCATTTTTGTGGTAATGCTGCAATCAATTGCTTGTAAATTTGGATTGAGCAGATATTCCCATATATTTTTGATAGCTGCGTATGTGACAACTCTGTTTCTATTCATAATATCATTAATAAATATAATAAAATAAATCCATTAAGAATGTTTTTTTATTAATCAGTATATTTGAGTTTAACCATAACATTTGTTGTAATATTTGTAGGATAAAACTGAAATTATATGTGTATTAATGTAGTAAAAAGTTAAGTATTTGGTCCCATATTCATAGCATGCAATGACGACATCAAGTTTGTGATTTTTTTGGGATGCATTTGCTGTTTGTTTTGGTTGTGTTTCAGATTATTTTGTGCCCAATTGAAATGAATGGTAAATAATGTATTGTGTCATTTTGAAGGCTTCAGGTTTTATTCATAACACTTTGACTTTTTCCAAATTTTGTTGTGTTAAAAAGTGGGATTTAAATGGTTTGAATTGTCATTTTTTGTCACCGATCTACACAAAATACTCTGTAATGTCAAAGTGAGAAAAAAATCTAACATTTGTAAAATATTAATGAAAAATAAAACACTAATATACTATATCTTAATTAGATCAAATTTCATCAAATCAAATTTTATTTGTCACATGCGCCGAATACAACCTTACCGTGAAATGCTTACTTACAACCCTTAACCAACGATGCAGTTCAAGAAATAGAGTTAAGAAAATATTTACTAAATAAACACTAGTCAAAAATAAAATAACAAGTAACAAAATGTATATATTTTTTTCTTCAATTTAACCTTTATTTAACAATAACAAAGTTATATACAGAGGGTACCGGTACGAGTCAATGTGCGGGGGTACAAGTTAGTCAAGGTAATTTGTACATGTAGGTAGGGGTAAAGTGACTATGCATAGATAATAAACAGCGAGTAGCAGCAGTGTAAAAACAAAGGGGGGTGTCAATGTAAATAGTCCGGGTGCCCATTTTGATTAATTGTTTGGCAGTCTTATGGCTTGGGGGTAGAAGCAGTTAAGGAGCCTCTTGGACCTAGACTTGGTGCTCTGGCACCGCTTGCCGTGCGGTAGCAGAGAGAACAGTCTATGACTAGGGTGGCTAGAGTCTTTGACAATTTTTAGGGCCTTCCTCTGATACTGCCTAGTATATAGGTCCTGGATGTCAGGAAGCTTGGCCCCAGTGATGAACTGGGCCGTAGCTGTAGCGCCTTACGGTCGGATGCCGAGCAGTTGCCATAACAGGTGGTGATGCAACCGGTCAGGATGCTCTCGATGGTGCAGCTGTAGAACTTTATAAGGATCTGGGGACCCGTGACAAATCTTTTCAGTCTCCTGTGGGGGAAAAGGTGTTGTCGTGCCCTCTTCACAACTGTCTTGGTGTGTTTGGACCATGATAGTTTGTTGGTGATATGGACACCAAGGAACTTGAAAATCTCGACCCGCTCCACTACGGCCCCATCGATGTGAATGAGGACATGTTCGGCCATCCTTTTCCTGTAGTCCACGATCAGCTCCTTTGTCTTGCTCACGTTGATGGAGAGGTTGTTGTCTTAGCACCACACTGCCAGGTCTCTGATCTCCTCCCTATAGGCTGTCTCATTGTTGTCGGTGATCAGGCCACTGTTGTGTCGTCGGCAAACTTAATGATGTAGTCGTTCTTGGCCATACAGTCATGGGTGAACAAGGAGTACATGAAGGGACTAAGCACGCACCACTGAGGACCCCTATGTTGAGGATCAGCGTGGCAGATGTGTTGTTGCCTACCATTACCATCTGGGGGCGGCCTGTCAGGAAGTCCAGGATCCAGTTGCAGAGGGAGGTGTTTAAACCCAGGGTCCTTAGTTTAGTGATGAGCTTTGTGGGCACTATGGCGTTGAACGCTGAGCTGTTATCAATGAACAGGATTCTCACAAACAGTACCAGTCAAAGGTTTGGACACAACTACTCATTCCAGGGTTTTTCTTTATTTTGACTATTTTCTACATTGTAGAATAATAGTGAAGACATCAAAACTGTGAAATAATACTTATGCGATTACAGCTATGAGTGTTTCTGGGTAAGTCTCTAAGAGCTTTCCACACCTGGATTGTGCAACATTTGCCCACATTCTTTTCAGATAAAATGGTTGTTTAGCAATGATCAACAACCAATTTGCTTTCCCACATTTTTTGCAGTATTAAAAATAAATAAATAAATATTTATTGTCATGTACACCGGATATGTGCAGTGAAAGCCAGAGTAGTATTGCACCCCTAGACCAAATTAGGGTTAAGTGCCTTGCTCAAGGACACCAATAGATTTTTCAACTTGGATCTTCAAACCAGAAACTTTTCAGTTACCACCTAATGCTCTAACCGCTAGGCTACCTGCAGCTCCTTTTGTGCCTTGTTAACAGGATGCATGTTTTGGAAGATTTTCTTCACAGGCATCCTTTTCACTCTGTCAATTATGTTAGTACTGTGGAGTAACTACACTGTTGTTGATCCATCCTCAGCTTTCTCCTATCACAACCATTAAACTCTAACTGTTTTAAAGTCACTGTTGGCCTCATGGCGAAATCTCTGATCGGTTTCCTTCCTCTCCGGAACTGAGTTAGGAAGGACACCTGTATCTTTGTAGTAACTGGGTGTATTGATACACCATCCAAAATGTAATTAATAACTTCACCATGCTGAAAGAGACATTCACTGTCTTTTTTCTTCTTATTTCTACCCGTCTACCAATAGGTGCCCTTCTTTGTTAGGCATTGGAAAACATCCCTGGTCTTTGTGGTTGAATCTGTATTTGAAATGCACTGCTCGACGGAGGGACCTTACATATAACTGTATGTGTGGGGTACAGAGATAAGGTAGTCATTCAAAAATCATGTTAAACACTATTATTGCACACAGAGTGAGTCCATGCAACTTATGTGACTTGTTAAGCACATTTTTACTCATGACGTTATTTAGGCTGGCCATACATTTAGGCTGGCCGTGACTCAATACAGTTCAGCTTTAATTTGTAATTCATTTGATGATGGTGTCTGACGTAGTTGACATAATCCAGTTAGTTGCTTCTTATGATGAAAAAAATAAATAATTAGGAGGTTGCTCCTTTACATGGTGTGATAGCTAATACTTTGGTCTATCAAAATATATATTTAAAAGAACATTTAATATTAAGACACATATTTGTTGAGATTGTCCCATTTTCAAAAATCACTGAGCTCTAAAACAACAACATTCTCTCAACCTCATGGCAAAATGTGTAAAATAGCATGAGATTAACTATAATACTGCACATTCTTCTCTCTGCCCCATGGAAGGAGAAAAAACCCTAAGGAGGCCTTGCTTGGACCTTGCGTGGGAGCCCCACGAAACTGCCCTACGCCACTGCCCTGGGTGTGTGTGTGTGTGTAACAGCAGGTTGGTAGCACCTTAATTGGGGAGGACGGGCTCGTGGTAATGGCTGGAGCGAAACAAGTGGAATGGTATTAACTGCCATTACATTCACTGTTTTCCAGCCATTATTATGAGCCGTCCTCCCCTCAGCAGCCTCCACTGGAGTGAGTGTGTGCCCGTGGAGAGGGAACAGATCTTTATGTGGCTTGCTGTTTGCCTTATGTTAGGGCAGAGCACGGGAGAGCGTGGGTGGCTACTGGGGCTAGACTTTAGACAGAGAGATAGATAGATGGATAGTGAGAGATAGATAGTGAGAGAGACAGAGAGAAGTTAGCTAGACATTGATCTTACTGTCTTCACCAGTGTTCTTCAAAACAGGTCTTCAAGAGCTGCATGGTGTGCAGGCTTTTGCTCCAGCCCACCACTACCACACCTGATTCCACCAATTGAAAAGCCATATGAGGCTTGACAAGCACAAAGGCACTGGTTTGAGGCCTTCTGTTGGCTATCACCCAAATTGTTGTCACAAAAAGATTGGCTGTCAGTTTATTTTAAATTGCGTGCATGAACTAGTATAACGATCAGCTCAATCGGGTCACTGTGGTCTGTTTCAATAGGGTAATGTTTGTGAGAGGGAGTGTTACTGCGGCAGTGTGTTTTTCCGATGGCAGATGTGTTGTTTTGCTCGAATCTGCGGAAGCGGTGTCGGAACAGGGGGTGTTGCGGTCCCTTCGCTTCTGAGAAATAATGTGAGCATTTGTTATCGTATAAGCATGTATCACACACACACACAGGAGTGATGTGTTTGCTGTTTTCGATAACATTCTCAGCCTACTTCTCCCATGCGGTCGGTGTATGTATCCGACCTCTTCTGTTTCCCACCTCGCCTTTTGCATGTTGGTGAAGACACCTTGGTTTGTTTAAGTGCACACATAGGCAAATCTGCCTTATCGCTTTGGCTGCCATCAAATATACAGTAGTGTCAGCTAAGCAGAATAACCCCAACCCCATGAGTAGCTTTCCCCCCAGCTTTATCTGACTGTTATCTCTCTTCACTAGGGCTTTCTTTAAGCATTAGCATTGCTAACAAGATGGTTGAGCTTGATGTTCTGGCTGACAGTGTGATACAGGACAAGCAAACATTATGAGTATGATTCTTCTTTATCCCCAAAACTGGTGGCCCACCAAACTTTTTTTTCCTATGACCCTTTTCCTATGACCCATTCATTAACAACCAATGTTACTAGTCATCTTCCAGTCTCTTAATACCCAGAAGTGTGCTCCGACATCGGAACCCCCTGCTGACCAATGTCATGGTTTTTAGTGGGCTGGTGCTTAACTTAAGGTCTTCAGTACATTGTGTTGTTGTGAACACTGGTTGGGATCGTGGGTCTGCAGTGTTAGATATGGACTGGGTTCCAACAGCACCACAAGGAGAGACAGACAGTGTGTTGATATTCATTTGAAAACTGTGCTTCAGTCCAACCAACCAGTGGTGCTGAGAGTGCTGTTTGATTAGGCAGGCAGGCAGGCAGGCTGACAGATCAGATGCAGGAGAGAACAGAGAGGCCCACAGTAAGATAGACATCTAATGGGTGAGGGCAGAGAGCAGGCAGCCGTGTGGTCTGATACAGATCTTTGCCATCAGGGGATGGCAGGGGGCTGCCAACCCCACAAAAGTGAGGCAAAGAGACAACCTGGCACACAGGAAGAGAGTGTGGTAATCTCATTCAACTTGGATTGTGTCTGTTACAACATATATCACATGGAGGCTAGGCGCTGATGCAAACACACATAACGGACTTAAAAAGTTTGGTTTGTGGGGATAGGTCCCACTGAAACCAATATAAAGCTTGTCTCTTTGCTTTGCTTATGGGCAATTCTGGTCCTGGAGGGCCACAGACCTGTGTTCAAGCCCAGCTCAACGCACACATACCAGATTAAACTCATCATTATCCAGATTGAAGACCATGGTAAGTCGATTACTTGACGCAGGTGTGCTAGTGCTGGGTTGGAAAAAAAGTGTACACACACACTGTGAATCCTCCAGGACTGGAGTTGCCCACCCCTGGAGTAGTGTTTCACATTCTCTCTCTATTGATATGAAAGCTCAGCCCATTTTGGTTGGCTTCAGCAGGCAGGGTAGACAAAGATGCATGGCCTGAAAAGCAGAGGGGAGAATAAGGGTGCCAGATCCTAAGACTGGCAAACAGTCTCACTGCAGCTCACTGACACCAGAGTGACGCACAAATAAACAGAGAGAGAGAGAGTGTACAGAGAGGAGGAAAGATGAACTGGCGAGAGAGAGAAAAAAGAAAAGAGATGGGAGAGATTGAGAGGTAGAAAAGAAAATAAGAGAGAGAAAGGGGAGAGAGAGCGCAAAGGCGAAGGGGAGTAAAAAGGAGAAGTAGAGAAAGGGTTCTGCAATAGTGGTGTTGGGCCATCACCATGGTGACAGGCACAAAGGACTGTGGTTGGCCATTGATGGCTAATTGTATTCTTCACAGCTCTTTTGTTAATTGTTGTCTGCCCAGCTCCCACTTCCTGCTGGGCCACAGCACAAAGGCAGGAACAGGGGGGATTAGAAATGGCACATCAGTTCGCTCCCAGCTATAGCTAGCTATAGTCTCTCTCCCTCTCTCCGAGCCCTCGCCTCACTCTCCCTGTCAGAGCCCTCACCTCTTTCTCTCTCTCTCTCTCTCTCTCTCTCTCTCTCTCTCTCCCTATCAGGGACCTCGCTTCTCTTTTTCTCTCTCTCTGGAAAGAGGGCTGAATGTAAACACAGACCAGGGCTGCCCAGACTGGCTGATTATAACATACTGACAGACTGATCGATTCACTGACTACTGACTGACTGACTGTGTGAATGACTGAGCGATTAACCGACATTTCGGTTATTTTTTAAACAACTAATTAACCTACTTTGGTTCAATTATTTGAATTCCATTAAATGTTTTCTTCTTCTGTGAGCTCAATCATATACAGTCTGAACTGTGCAATGTAGTAGGGAGTTGTAGTTTCCAACAGGCCAATATTCTACTTAAGTTTAGTGCAAAAACGTGGTAATTAACTACAATCAGTATTGTAAAGTCCCTCACAAGCTTTAAGCACCAACTGTCAGAGCAGCTCAGATCACTGCACCTGTACATAGCCCATCTATAATTTAGCCCAAACAACTACCGCTTCCCCTACTGTATTTATTTATTTATTTTGCTCCTTTGCACCATATTATTTCTATTTCTACTTTGCACTTTCTTCCACTACAAATCTACCATTCCAGTGTTTTACTTGCTATATTGTATTTACTTTGCCACCATGGCCTTTTTTTGCCTTTACCTCCCTTATCTCACCTCATTTGATCACATTGTATATAGACTTATTTTCTACTGTATTATTGACTGTATGTTTGTTTTACTCCATGTGTAACTCTGTGTTGTTGTATGTGTCGAACTGCTTTGCTTTATCTTGGCCAGGTCACAATTGTAAATGAGAACTTGTTCTCAACTTGCCTACCTGGTTAAATAAAGGTGAAATAAATAAATAAAAAGTAAAACTACTTTAAAATACTACTTAAGTAGTTTAGTTTTTGTATCTGTACTTTACTTTACTATTTATATTTTTTTTTACAACTTTTACTTTTACTTCACTACATTCATAAAGAAAATAATGTACTTTTACACAATACAATTATTTATACTTTTACTTTTGATATTTGGATATTTTAGCAATTACATTTACGTTTGATACTTAAGTATATTTAAAACTAAATACTTTTAGACTTTTACTCAATTAGTATTTTACTTGGTGATTTTCACATTAACTGGAGTCATTTTCTATTAATAAGGTATCTTTGATTTTACTCAAATTTGACTATTGGGTACGTTTTCCACGACTGACTACAATTAACATAATCCATTGCGCATATACTTGTCCGTCTGTGTTCATTTTACGCCTGTTACTGAAGAGAGAAGAATGCTCGATCGTGAGGCGATATAGAGAGCAGCTGTAGATTAACGAGGTATCTCTACCTGAAAATACATGATCTAAGTGATTGATAGTTGGTATTCAGCAGTCCTATTTACATTGAAGAACTACAAAATAGTGTTTTTGTCACACAGCACAGGCAGCAGCTCTATAGAGATGAGATGACTCGGAATGAAATAAAGTCATCAAATAAAACAAAAGTAATATAACAACAACAACAACTGAAATATTTTATTATATGTTTATAAATGATGGTTTATAAATGGTGAGCAGCAATGGGCTGTCACTACCATCATGGGACTAATTGTTTTATTTTGTGTTGTTATAACATTCAACCCACATAACGCACAATGCATTTAATGTTGAAAAAAGTAATCACAATCGAAAACCGTGATTCTTTAAAAAATCATCGAATCGAAACCGAACTGACTTCAAAAAGCACCAATCGCTTAGCACTACTGCATAGCTTCCATCCTTGTAACAGATAAAGCACTATGTGATACAACTATTGAAAACATAGGCTGTTTCTAGCTACATACAGACAGTACTCAATGTCTTACTGGTAAGTCTAAAGTGCCACTTCAGGCAACCCGGTCTCAGAGCATTTAGTATTATTCTGTACGTAAATCTGAGACACTCCATTTAGTATGTTATGTTATGTTTGGTATGGTTACATGAGACAGATGGTTAATTAAGGCATCAACAAAAGTAGGGTGGATGATTAACCTCTCTTGTGCAGGTGGGACACTAGCAGGACACACTATTCAACAGCCAGTGAAAAATCAGAGTGCCAAATTCAAAACAACAAAATGTCATAATTCAAAGTTCTCAAACATACGACTATTTTACACCATTTTATAGGTACACTTCTCCTTAATGTAACCACATTGTCCGATTTCAAAAAGGCTTTACGGCGAAAGCATAAAGTTAGACTATGTTAGGACAGGTACAACACAAGAAAAACCACACAGCCATTTTCCAAGCAGGAGAGTGGTCACAAATACCAGAAATTCAGCTAAAATTAAGCACTAACCTTTGACGATCTTCATCAGATGACACTCCTAGGACTCAATGTTAGACAATACATGTATGTTTTGTTCGATAAAGTTCATATTTATATCAAAAAACAGCATTTTACATTGGTGCGTGATGTTCAGAAAATATTTTGCCTCCAATACTGCCGGTGAATCAGCACAACAATTTACAAAAATACTCATCATAAACGTTGATAAAATATTAAACTGTTATTCAAAGAATTTTAGATAACCATCTCCTTTATGCAACCGCTGTGACTGATTTCAAAAAAGCTTCACGGGGAAAGCACACTTTGCAATAATCTGAGTACGGCGTTCAGAAACATACACTAGGCAATACAGATACCCGCCATTTTGGAGTCATCTAAAATCATAAATAGCATTAGAAATATTCACTTACCTTTGATGATCTTCATCAGAAGGCACTTCCAGGAATCCTAGGTCCACAATAAATGTTGTTTTGTTTGATAAAGTCCATAATTTATGTCCCAATACCTCCTTGTTTGCGCGTTCAGTAAGCTACTCCAAATGTAGGAAGCTCAACCAAAATTTCACGTCGAAATGTTTAAAAAAAAGTTAGATTTACGTTCGTTGAAACATGTCAAACGTTGTATAGCATCAATCTTTAGGGCCTTTTTAACATAAAACACAGCTACCTCTCACGTGAATGCGCGCCAATGAACTCACGTCCTTTCCTGAGTCACCAACTTCCCGGCCTTCTTGTTCGCTCTCTGTTCACTGCAAAAGCCTGAAACTAGGTTCTAAAGACTGTTGACATCTAGTGGAAGCCTTAGGAAGTGCAAAATGAACCCTAAGTCACTGTGTGTTGGATAGGCAATGACTTGAAAAGACTACAAGCACCAGATTTCCCAATTCCTGGTTAGATTTTTCTTAGGTTTTTGCCTGCCATATGAGTTCTGTTATACTCACAGACATCATTCAAACAGTTTTAGAAACTTCAGAGTGTTTTCTATCCAAATCTACTAACAATATGCATATTCTAGTTCCTGGGCCCGATGAGTAGGCCGTTTAATTTGGGTACGTTTTTCATCCGGCCGTGAAAATACTGCCCCCTACCCTAGAGAAGTTAAGCGTATAACGTGAACATCTAGCAACCCTTAGGTTGCGAGTTCGAATCTCATCACGGACAACTTTTACATTTTTGCTCATTAGCAACTTTTCAACTACTTACTACTTTTGAGCTACTTTGGAAATACTTAGCATGTTAGCTAACCCTTCCCCTAGCTGTAACCGTAACCATTTTAGCTATCACTTCACTTAACTCTAACCTTAATCCTTTTAGCTAGCCCTTTTAGCTATCCCTTCACCTAACTCTAACCTTAACCCTTTTAGCTAACCCTTCCCCTAACCCTAATACTAACCTTAACCCTTTAACATAACTCCTAACTTTAACCCTAACCTTAACCATGACTCCTAGCCACCTAGCTAGAATTTGGAACATATTGTAAGTTTATGCAAATTCTTAACATATAAGATGTTTTTAGCAACTTCGTAACATATTGTACATTTAGAAAATTCGTAACATATAACACGAATTGTAATTCGTAACATATCATATGAAATTGCTGATGGACATCCACAAATGAATACATACCATACGAAACATAACATATCATACTAAATGATGTGTCCCAGATTTACGTAAAGAATAATACGAAATGCATTGAGACCAGGTTGCTTTAGGGTGATGTAGACCTACTTACACTTTGACCCAGTGTACACCATCGTCACGAAGAAGGTAAAGTTAATACAATTTAAAGGAACACTTTACTCAACGTTTGGAATACTTACTCCAATAAGGGATGCTGTTTCCCATGAATGTTCAACTCCTGTGTTGAGCAGTGTTAGGTACTAATTGAATCCAATTTGTAAGTCGCTCTGGATAAGAGCGTCTGCTAAATGACTTAAATGTAAATGTAAACACGAATGTATGGTCTACCCTTGTTGTGTGTGTGTGTCTGTTTGTGCTATATTGGAGGGTAGGGGAAGGGATACCTTATTGATAGTTTGGTTATTGTTTCAATTGAGAATCGAGTGCATAAAAGGCCTTTCTTTCCAGTCTAAAGATCACATTGATTTGATACCCGGGCCCTTTCTCATTATCCCTTCTCTTCCAAGCCCATTGTGGCGACAGATAAAGAAGTCCTTTCCCTTTAAGGGGGAGGTGAGTGGAAGGGAGAGTGAATGTTGGAAACAAAACACCAGAAAGTCATGGGGAGAAAGCGGGGTGAGGTTGTGTGAGTGTTGGGAGAACTACCGTGAAGTTGATAGCAACGATAGGTCCTTCTGTAACCCTGTCCTCGTCTTTCCTGTAGACGGAAGAAAAACCGACACAACGCGTCTTCTCGTGCTTTGCATTCGTTGAGCAATCAGCGGTGAGCGCTCGGGAAAAACAGAGAAACAGACGTTTGGAAAGCCCGCGAGCTTCAGGAGTGGTGAGTGAAAAGAACAGAGCGGGGCACTTTACCCAGGATTAGTGTGATGAGTCCACACACACTGTACTAGGCTACTTGTTAACGACAGGACATATAACTCACTGTCCATACAATTACATACACTTCGGGTACTTTTGGATCTTTTCCCAATGCGTTTCCAACCAAACATCATGCGCGCATCCTGGATCGCGAGTGTTTCGAATACAAGGGAATATTTGCGCTCTATTTCATAAATGTTCGAACATGAGTAGCCCTGCTATAAAATGACATGTGAATCAAGTTACACAGACAGGTCCGTTTCGCCATGTCTTGAGTTGGATTCTGCGTGTACCGTTAGGTGACAGTCTTTTTTAAATAGGCAGAACAGTCACAGCATCGTATCCGCAAGGCGACATCGCACGCAATAACTAGTGACGATGCCAGTTCTGTTAGCAGATGAGAATGAAACTATCAACTACTTTCCCGAGAATAGCTGCGAATGTTAAAACACAGAATATGTTTATATTATATCTATGTTTTATCAAGAGTCGTGGCCTAATTATCCTTTAAAGTACTTTCCTGAGGGGTGTTAGGTGTTTGGATGAGTAGATTCGGGAAATATCTTTATTTTGGTGGTGTTAGATGATTGGTTGTAGTAGGTAAGGAAAGAGAACAGAACATTCTTCATAATTCAGTGAAGTCTTCCCTTGGTAGAATCTATGTGCAATCTGCATTTCTAGATCACTATGGACATAGCCCTGGGTGAAAATGACATAACATGTACATGGAGCTGGAGGTGGCATCCTTAGTGGTGGTCAGTCTTGATGGCTGGAATAGGTTGATTGACAGTACTAGACTGCAGATATGTCTTCATGGACAATGAATGTGCAAGGTATAAGCAAGTCACTCTGTGAGGGTGAGTCCTGGGTCTGGGTAGTGTTTGTGTATGTGTTTAATTGTGTTGAGCAAGCAAGGTCTGGGTACTGTGTGTATGTGTGTATGATGGGACCGAGAAGTCTGAAGTTCGGTAATTTCAGATGATTTAAAGCTTTCATTGCCAGCCTTTGTGTGTGTGTGTGTGTGTGTGTGTGGCTTTACAGTGACTGGCTGCACACAAAGCTGCCCGTCAGTGGGGAGTCCTTGACCTTTCTCTCTGTCCATCTCCTTTCTCTATTCCTCATTCACTTTTCTCTTGCTTTCTTATTATCTTTCTTTGCGGTCCTCATTCCCACTCTGTTTTGTCTCATTCACTCTCTTTTCTCTCTTTGTGTGTTTGTCAGTTTTATCGAGTAGACTGCGGACAGTGAAATCTTCTCGAAGTTATCAGAGGTGTCAAAGGGAGAGAGTGTGTGTGTCTCATGCAGGGTCTTATTTGCGCTTGCCCAATGGCTAGCCCCATTGGCTGTGTTGAGTTCCAGTTGTTTTTCAGAGCAGTGAGGGTCTGGTAAAGAAGAGAACACTGACTTACAGTCTGTCAGTAGCAGAGAGGGTCTGGTAGAGAAGAGAACACTGACGTACAGTCTGTCAGTAGCAGAGAGGGTCTGGTAGAGAAGAGAACACTGACGTACAGTCTGTCAGTAGCAGAGAGGGTCTGGTAGAGAAGAGAACACTGACGTACAGTCTGTCAGTAGCAGAGAGGGTCTGGTAGAGAAGAGAACACTGACGTACAGTCTGTCAGTAGCAGAGAGGGTCTGGTAGAGAAGAGAACACACTGACATACTGTGTGTGTGTGTGCAGTCACACACACACACACTGTTTGGGTGTGGGGATTAACCACAGTAACTGGTAAGCTGTGTGTGCTGCTCTTACAAGGAGAGGACTGACCCCTGACCTCTAACCTCTCACCCTCCCCCCTTCTCTCTGAGCAATGTGCCTCCAGGTGAATGGGTTCACACAGGATGTGAGGTAACCTGGATGCACTTTCTCTCTCCAAGTCAAATCCAAGTTAACACTTCCGTGTTAATTAAAGCTTTGTCGAAGACTCAATAGCTGCTGAATACAGTTACTATGTATTAATAACCTATTGTTAACATGTATGCCGCTGACTCTAGGGTCCCTAGCTAGATCTCTGAGTGTTGGTCTGTTGAGTGACATACAGTATATACACTATATATAGAAATTTATGTGGACACTCCTTCAAATTAGTGCAATCGGCTATTTCAGCCAAACCCATTGCTGACAGGTATATAAAATCCAGCACACAGCCATACAATCTCCATAGACAAACATTGGCAGTAGAATGGCCTTACTTAAGAGCTCAGTGACTTTCAACGTGGCACCATCATAGGATGACACCTTTCCAACAAGTCAGTTCGTCACATTTCTGCCCTGCTAGAGCTGCCCCGGTCAACTGTTAGTGCTGATATTGAGAAGTGGAAACGTCTTGGAGCAACAATGGCTCAGCCACGAAGCGGTAGGCCACACAAGCTCATAGAACTGGACCGCCGAGTGCTGATGTGAATAGCGGATAAAAATCATCTGTCCTCGGTTGCAACACTCACTACCGAGTTCCAAACTGCCTCTGGAAGCAATGTCAGCACAATAACTGTTCGTTGGAAACTTCATGAAATGGGTTTCCATGGCCAAGCAGCTGCACAAAAGCCTAAGATGACCATGCACAATGCCAAGCATTGGCTGGAGTGATGTAAAGCTTGCCGCCATTGGACTCTGGAGCAGTGGAAACGCGTTCTCTGGAGTGATGAATCACGCTTTACCATCTGGCAGTCCGACGGACAAATCTGGGTTTTGCGAATCCAGGAGAACACTACCTGCCCCAATGCATAGTGCCAACTGTAAAGTTTTAGTTGAGGAGGAATAATGGTGTGAGGCTGTTTTTCATGGTTCGAGCTAGGCCCCTTAGTTCCATTGAAGGGAAATCTTAACACTACAGCATACAATGACATTCTAGACGATTCTGTGCTTCCAGCTTTGTGGCAACAGTTTGGGGAAGGCCCTTTCCTGTTTCAGCATGACAATGCCCTCGTGCACAAAGCGATGTCCATTCAGAAATGGTTTGTCGGAATTGGTGTGGAAGAACTTGACTGGCCTGCACAGAGCCCTGACATCAATCACATCGAACACCTTTAGGATGAATTGGAACGTCGACTGCGAGCCAGGCCTAATCGCCCAACATCAGTGCCCAACCTCACTAATGCTCTTGTGGCTGAATTGAAGCAAGTACCTGCAGCAATGTTCCAACATCTAGTGGAAAGCCTTCCCAGAAGAGTGGAGACTGTTATAGCAGCAAAGGGGGACCAACTCCATTTTAATGCCCATGATTTTGGAATGAGATGTTCGACGAGCAGGTGTCCACATACTTTTGGTCAGGAAGTGTATATGTTTCTGCTCCACTTCATTCCAATTTGCAAATACCAAGAACCCAAGGGCAGTGTTTATGGGTTTTCTTTGTGTGTTTGTGTGTGTGTGTGTGTTTGTTGCCTTTGTGTGTGGTTTGTCTGTGTGTTCTTGTGTGTGTGTGTGTGTGTGTGTGTGTGTGTGTGTGCCCCATTTCCTATGGGCCTACACCAGACAGCTCCATAAGGGCAGCAGAGCAGACAAAGGTTTTCCTCTGTCTTCCTCTGACCTCTTCTGTTGCAGTCTGCATTGTTCTCCCTGTCCTATTGAACCAGGGGTCCACAGAGACACACCACAATGGAGACAGAAGTGTGTGTGATTTTGTGTGTGTATGCTCCTCCTGTTTGTGTCTGTGTGTTTCAGACCAATTCAATTAAATAAAACAGGAAATAAAGTGATTGGTCGCTTTGATCCTTCGAATGTATTATGCAAATGTTCTTGGATCGTCAAGTCATGAAGCATAACAAGGAATCTATTAGTCACGTGCCGAATACAACAGGTGTAGCCCTCACCGTGAAATGCTTACTTGCAAAGCCCTTAACCAACAATACATTTCAAGAAATAGTTAAGAAAATATTTACAAAATAAACTAAAGTAAAAAATATTATAACGAGGCTATATACAGGGGTACCAAGTCAGAGGGTAGTGCGTATGGCCCAGTACATCACCGGGGCTAAGCTTCCTGACTCCAGTCACCCTAGTCATAGACTGTTCTCTCTGCTACCGCACGGCAAGCGGTACCGGAGCGCCAAGTCTAGGTCCAAGAGGCTCCTGAATAGCTTCTACCCCCAAGCCATAAGACTCCTGAACAGCTAATCAAATGCCTATCCAGACTATTTGACACTCTAGACCCAAACTGTTATAGACCTATATCTATCCTGCCCTGCCTTTTAAAAGTCTTTCGAAAGCCAAGTTAAGAAACAGATCACCGACCATTTCGAATCCCACCGTACTTTCTCCACTATGCAATCTGGTGTTCGAGCTGGTCATGGGTGCACCTCAGCCATGCTCAAGGTCCTAAATGATATCATAACCGCCATCGATAAAAGACAGTACTGTGCATCCGTCTTCATCGACCTGGCCAAGGCTTTCGACTCTGTCAATCACAGCATTCTTCTCGGCAGACTCAATAGCCTTAGTTTCTCAAGTGACTGCCTCATCTGGTTCACCAACTACTTCTCAGATAGAGTTCAGTGTGTCAAATTGGAGGGCATGTTGTCCGGACCTCTGGCAGTCTCTATGGGGGTGCTACAGGGTTCAATTCTCGGGCCGACTCTTTTCTCTGTATATATATCAATGATATGCTCTTGCTGCTGGTGATTCTCTGATCCACCTCTACGCAGACGACACCATTCTGTATGCATCTGGCCCTTCTTTGGACACTGTGCTAACAAACCTCCAAACAAGCTTTAATGCCATACAAAACTCCTCCCGTGGCCTCCAACTGCTCTTAAATGCTAGTAAAACTAAATGCATGCTCTTCAACCAATTGCTGCCCACACCTGCCCGCCCGCCTAGCATCACTACTCTGGACGGTTCTGACTTCGAATATATGGACAACTACAAATTCCTAGGTGTCTGGTTAGACTGTAAACTCTCCTTCCAGACTCACATTAAGCATCTCCAATCCAAAATGAAATATAGAATTGGCTTCCTATTTCACAACAAAGCCTCCTTCACTCATGCTGCCAAACATACCCTCGTAAAACTGACTATCCTACCGATCCTTGACTTCGGCGATGTCATTTACAAAATAGCCTCCAACACTCTACTCAGACAACATCCAATTTGCTGTCATAGTGCCATCCGTTTTGTCACCAAAGCCCCATATACTACCCACCACTGCGACCTGTATGCTCTCGTTGGCTGGCCCTCGCTACATATTCGTCTCCAAACCCAGTAGCTCCAGGTCATCTATAAGTCTTTGCTAGGTAAAGCCCCACCTATCTCAGCACACTGGTCTCCATAGCAACACCCACCCATAGCACGCACTCCAGCAGGTATATTTCATTGGTCATCCCCAAAGCAAACACCTCCTTTGGCCGCCTTTACTTCCAGTTCTCTGCTACCAATGACTGGAATGAATTGAAAAAAATCACTGAAGCTGGAGACCTCTATATTTCCCTCACTAACCTTTTTGTTATTTATTTTGTTTGCTCTTTTGCACCCCAGTATCTCTACTTGCACATCTTCTATTCACTCCAGTGTTAATGCTAAATTGTAATTATTTCGCCACTATGGCCAATTTATTGCCTCCCTAATCTTACTACATTTGCACACACTGTACATAGTTTTCTATTGTGTTACTGACTGTACGTTTGTTTATCACGTGTAATTCTGTTGTTTTTGTTGCACTGCTTTGCTTTATCTTGGCCAGGTTGCAGTTGTAAATGAGAACTTGTTCTCATCTGGCCTACCTGGTTAAATAAAGGTGAAATAAAAAATTAAAAAGGCTGTCTCATTGTTGCCGGTGATCAGGCCTACCACTGTTGTGTCGTCAGCAAACTTAATGTTGGTGTTGGAGTCATGCTTGTCCACGGAGTACAGGGGGGGACTAAGCATGCACCCCTGAGGGGCCCCAGTGTTGAGGATCAGCGTGGCAGATGTGTTGTTGCCTACCTTGATCACCTGGGATTGTCCAGGTGTGAATGTGGAGTGCCATTGAGATTGCATGTTCTGTTGGGGCTGTATGCAAATTGTAGTGGGTCTAGGGTTTCTGGTATGATGGTATTGATGTGAGCCATGTCCAGCCTTTCAAAGCACTTCCTGGTTACTGACGTGAGTGCTATGGGGCGGTAGTTATTTAGGCAGGTTACCTTTGCTTTCTTAGGCACAGGGACTATGGTGGTCTGCTTGAAACAAGTAGGTATTACACACTCGGTCAGGGAGAGGTTGAAAATGTCAGTGAAGACACTTGCCAGTTGGTTCGCGCATGCTCTGAATACCGGTCCTGGTAATCCTTCTGGCCCCGTGGGCTTGTGAGCAAGACCTGTTTAAAGGTCTTGCTCACATCGGCTACAGAGAGGGTGATCACACAGTCATCCAGAACAGCTGGTGCTCTCATGCATGCTTCAGTGTTGCTTGCCTCGAAGTGAGCATAAAAGGCATTTCGCTCATCTGGTAGGCTCGCGTCACTGGGCAGCTCGCCGCTGGGTTTCCCTTTGTAGTCCGCAATAGTTTGCAAGTCCTGCCACATCTGATGAGCGTCAGAGCCGGTGAAGTAGGATTCAATCTTAGTCCTGTATTGCCGCTTTGCCTGTTAGATGGTTCATCGGAGGGCATAGCGGGATTTCTTGTTAGTGTCCCGCTCCATGAAAGCGGCAGCTCTAGCCTTTAGCTTGGTGCAGATGTTGCCTGTAATCCATGGCTTCTGGTTGGGGTACGTACGGTCACTGTGGGGACGTCGTCGTCGATGCACTTATTGATGAAGCCGGTGACTGAGGTGGTATATTCCTCAATGCCATTGGATGAATCCCGGAACATATTCTGGTCTGTGCTAGCAAAACAGTCCTGTAGCGTAGCAGCCGCTTCATCTGAACACTTCCGTATTAAGCGAGACACTGGTACATCCTGCTTTAGTTTTTGCTTGTAAGCAGGAATCAGGAAGATATAATTTTGGTCAGATTTGCCAAATGGAGGGCGAGGGAGAGCTTTGTATGTTTCTCTGTGTGTGGAGTAAAGGTGGTCTAGAGTTTTTTTTCCCCTCTGGTTGCACATGTGACATGCTGGTAGAAATGAGGTTAAACGGATTTAAGTTTTTAAAAGTAATTTATAACTGAATACAAACTGAACATTTATATAGTCCTTGGCAAGATAACTGGATGTTTTAAAGCTCCCTTTAGACCACTTTTTAAGTTATTTTGCGTGCGTATCTGTCAGTGATGTTGTGGGAAGGGTGTCGCAGGGTAGATTGATACGCCGTGTTCTTGTCTGTAATGAGGGGAGTGAAAGGCCTGTGGGGAAATGTTACTGCATGTTGTCTCCTGTTGGATAACAAGATTAATGAGCCAGACTGGCCTTTTTCTCTTTGTGTGTGAGAAAGACCGGACAAAAATGATAGAATATTGACAAAGAGAGCAGTAATCATTGACTAAAGTTGACTAAGTGTGTTAGTTCAGGGCAAACCAGGTTAGAGAGGCATGCAATGGAAGAAAATGGTTTTATACACCATCCCTGTGTTTGTGAGAGAGAAAGTTCACATGGAATGGGCTCTTTCCTTCTTGAGGCATGATATGATTTAGAGAGATCTTGAGGTAATATTTTATAATATACTTTGATTTCATGAGTTACTTGATCTTTGTACATAACTGTGAAATGCACCACATCACTTCAGTAGGAGATGTCCTAACACTGAAAATAACACAGGCTGGCTTTGTGTCATGAGGAAACCCAGTTTAGTGTTTTGTTCCACTGATTGGTCGATGCAGACTTCATGCTATGGAGGAGAGTTAGCAGATCATTGACTTTTGACGGACCTCTGACTCCTCCCTCCCACTAACCCCCCCCCCCCCCCCACACACACGCTATCTCACGCACCCACATACACACACACACAGTCTCCACCTGTTGTTGTCTCGGTGGTACCTTATTGGGGGAAACAGAGAGGATGTCTCAGACTCAGCATTGCTCATATAGCTCAATCAGTAGAGACACAGTGAGACAGTAGACACAGTTAAGAGACAGTCAGTCAGTAGTAAACTCAGTCTGAGACTAGAGAACACACATCTTACCTGCTGCCTTGCACATCAGCCTCTCTCAGACATTTCAAGGTAAGACTCCTTTCTACCAACCGATTCCACTTCAGTCATTAATATACAGTATTATAAAGCAAAATGACTGAACAATAAGTTTGATCCATAATGAGAACTGAAGTTACAATCTGTAACAGGGTTTTCAATTTGCAATTTTATGAAGTTCCCACTAAGGCAGTAACATCTTGTTTGCGGCATACTGAACTTTTTTATTTTGTTAGCCTTAAGTTGCAGTAATTCTATTGAACATTTTGGCTTTGCCTGTGACTTTATTTATTTATTTTGCTGTTTTCCAGTCATCTCATTTGTGTGGTGTCTTTCTGTTACATTTTGTGCCAGTCTTATAAATATAGCATAATGTCACATTTATAACAGTCTAAAATACAGTCTAATTTATTTTATACAGCTTTCTGAATACAGGTGTAGTGTTATTAAATAATGCTTAATGGTAGTAGGAGTAAAATATCTCAATTCTTTACAATTACTGGGAATAAAATCAACCCCACCTGGTGTTGTATTGGGCATTTTTACCTTGGTGTGAACCGTGGGTGTACATTCAACAGTCTATAGTGGTGTTTTAAGTCAGTGGCGTCTTCAGCTATAAGGAGCTATTCACTAACGGTAATAAATCAGTCTGAACAAGAAAGAACGGAAGCTGCTGTGAACGCTGCTTTGACTTTCTCATGCCACAGCTAAACAACGGTTAATCCCTCTCAGAATACACAAGTCTGGGATGTGTGTGTGTGTGTGTGTGTTCCTGTACCTGCTGCAGGTGTTTGTTAGTGCAGAGAGGGCACGAGGTGGGGCGTTGCGGCAGAAAGCAAGCTGCTACAGGACCAAGGTGTGTTTCACCATGCCGCTATCTAAATACATTTCTCCAGGATGTTTTGTTGGCTAAAATGTGTTTTAGCCTATTTCATTGTTCATGTAATGTGAGCGATGCCACATCAGACAGTGGAATTTTACTTGATTCATCCATCAATGCATGACTGACTCTACTCTCACAAGTCTATAAAAAAAAGCCAAATTAGAAGGAAGGCGCAACATACCATTTATTTCCCAGTGTTGAATTGTTTATGTTTAGACAAACATAAGCAATGCAATTTAGAGTCTTTGTCAAATTCATCCACATATAGGGAAATATTTAATTTTCTATAACAATAAGTTAACGGGTGGCTTGTGTGACTAAGTAACAATATTACAGACTGCTCTCCACAATTAATTTTCCAAGACGCAAATGGGGAGAGGCTGTACATTTCACACAATACAATATAAATGTCTTCACGTGGTTCTGTGGTTAATGGAATGCCACTGTACTGTATTTGTATGGATGATTGTGATGCTACTACCTGATGGGCCAGTCTCCCTATTCAAATAAATCGCTGTCTTAATGGGACTGGCCTGGTTAAATTAAGCCTAAATATATACATTAGTAAAAATACATTCAAAATAATGATATTGATAGAATATACAATATCTTAATATACAGATTCAAAATACACTTTCACTGTATCACTTCCTTATGGAGGAGTATTTATGGCTAAGTTATTAATAAATGGCCTACTCAAAAAATACTCTCAATTTGCTTCTGATAATTTAGTGTTATTGTTAACCATGAACATTTGTGTCCTGTTGTGGCGTCTCCGACACAAACAGATGTTTGTTATGGCTGTCAGGTGTGTCAATGTCACATAGTGGTTTGTCACAACCCAGTGGATTTGTTTATCTCTCTGTTTGGAGAATGATTTGTATCTCTTTTGGAATCGGTGAAAGCTAATGAGAAAGAACTTTGTGTGCTTGTCTGTTTTTTGTTTTTTGATGTTTGTTTATTAACC
Organism: Salmo trutta; assembly: GCF_901001165.1. NCBI lineage: Eukaryota > Metazoa > Chordata > Actinopteri > Salmoniformes > Salmonidae > Salmo > Salmo trutta. Next base: position 35,154,706 of record NC_042972.1, on the reverse strand, counting down.
CTTTACACTTGTACCCATATACGGGTTGAAAATGGCAGATTTGGGCAGTGATAAGAACGTAATTTGGAACGCAGTGGCTATACAGTAGCATGCTATAAATGATGTCAGAGCTCTGGCTCTGTGCTTCACAGCTTTAAAAACGTTTTGACTGACAGCTGTTCTGAATTTGAGCACCACACCTGACAAAAAGTTGCCCTCATTCCTCCCGCTATTTGCCCAACTTTTGCAAAAATGTTTGTTGTCTGAGTCAGGGAAATGCTATAAATTAGTAGGACTCAATGTATTTTGAAAGATGAAAAGTTGAGGATTTATAATAAATACCGCTTTGATGTCATACAAGCAAGCCAAACACCAGTAAGTCCAAATGTGAACTTTACATTTCCATATCATAAAACCATGTCATATACAGTTTCAACATTTATGAACACTATGTTTGATGTACCGTAATTTCCGTACTATTAAGCGCACCTGAATATAAGCCGCACCCACTGAATTTAAAAAAATATATTATTTTGAACATAAATAAGCCGCACATGTCTATAAGCCGCAGGTGCCTACCGGTACATTGAAACAAATGAACTTTACACAGGCTTTAACGAAACACGGCTTGTAACAAAAATAAATAGGCTTTAACGAAACACGGCTTGTAACAAAAATAAATAGGCTTTAATGAAACACGGCTTGTAACAAAAAATAAAAAATTAGCAGTAAGCTTTAGTTGTCAATTCCTCACGCTGCTGTTTCCAACGTCTTATCATCGACTCATTAAGACCAAGCTCCCGTGCAGCAGCTCTATTTCCTTTTCCAACAGCCAGATCAATCGCCTTCAACTTGAAAGCTGCATCATATGCATTTCTCCGTGTCTTTGCCATGATGAGGGTGACAAAATGACTACCGTAATCAGAATGATGGGAAGTTTGAGAGCGCTCGATTTAATCTAAACAGTAAACAAAAAAGTTGTTGACCTTAACCCGGTCGGCAATTTCATTGGTCTAATGAAAGCTTCATGCCGCCAAAAAACTGAGCACATCACAGAATGTTTTTTTTTTTGTAGAAAAAAAAAATTGAAAGCGGGAAAAATCCACATATTAGCCGCGTCATTGTTTAAGCCGCGGGGTTCAAAGCATGGGAAAAAATTCGCGGCTTATAGTCCGGAATTTACGACATGGCATTATACCCTGGGTTGTTCTGAACTGAATGAGCCTATGTTTGTCTATGTGAAGAAAATTTGCCACGGAACATGACACCTGAATGCACGCATGACTCAATTCTATGCACACCAAAATTGTTGTCAATAGAAAGTTTTTGGATTGTGTAAACAACAGCAGTAATTGTGTGATGCCGGGATGCAGGTTTGTGTTCCAAACTAAACAAATATAAGTGTGTTTGTTCCTCAACTGCACAGCTAGGAGAGCAAGAAAAAAGCACCTAATAGTTGAATACTCTACTTTGAGTCATAAAAGTGCATTGCCATTTCTTAGGAAGTGTGCAGACTTTGGAGAGGTGTGTGTCCACTTGGAGACCCCAGTTAGTCCTCTCACTTAAACCCTTGTCATTTTTCTGTCTGAGGTTGCACCTACCCCACATTTACCAGGATTATTCTTATGTTAATGAGTGTATCCAGAGTATTTTCAGATTTTGTCATCAGCAAATGTGGCGCAAAAGTACAGCAAGTGTAAAATGCACATAAAAGCAACAGTGTAGCGTTTAGATTTGGGTTAGCATACCGCCATCCGCAGCCATTCATTGTTTTGCCAGTTGAATATACCTCCACATTAACAGGCAGAAAATGTCACACTGGAGAGGATTTCTTAGAGAGTATGGAGTTAGAATGCTTATGCTACCTATTATATACAGCCTATATCTCTACATCTCTATCCATCATAGCTATCTGTCTCACCTCTATTTAAAATATGGATTTGGACAGCATGTAAATATACCAGGAAACACATCTGAAAATGAACGATGTGCTGTATCATTACTGTTTAACTGTACCTGAACAGTTAAAAGATTGCAGTGCAGAGGAGTATATTATAAATCCAGAATACTGGCTCTTTTAGGCTAGATTATAGAGCCATACTATTAGGCTAGATTATAGAGCCATACTATTAGGCTAGATTATAGAGCCATACTATTAGGCTAGATTATAGAGCCATACTATTAGGCTAGATTATAGAGCCATACTATTAGGCTAGATTATAGAGCCATACTATTAGGCTAGATTATAGAGCCATACTATTAGGCTAGATTATAGAGCCATACTATTAGGCTAGATTATAGAGCCATACTATTAGGCTAGATTATAGAGCCATACTATTAGGCTAGATTATAGAGCCATACTATTAGGCTAGATTATAGAGCCATACTATTAGGCTAGATTATAGAGCCATACTATTAGGCTAGATTATAGAGCCATACTATTAGGCTAGATTATAGAGCCATACTATTAGGCTAGATTATAGAGCCAAAATCTTGAAAAAAAGCAAGGTCTGCTCTGAGAAATCAAGATCTATTGGGAATTACATTACGTATTGGACAAAGAAAAAAAGAACACGCATGTCATGATTGGTTTAAAACAAACTGTTAACCCTTCAATCATTTTCTAGGTTTCCATAAAGGAGAATGTTGATTCTTAAACCATTTTTATCTGTGCACAACCCTTTAAGAATTGATTGATTTGTTGATTGATTGGTTAATTGGGTTCCCTGGCTCAGAATCAATAGCCTATGACGTGTCTTGTTTCTTTTGTAACTCTCTGACTGCAGTGGCTTGTTTACAGTCATTTACGTTCATGTCGGTATCTGTCTGACCTGTACATGACGGTACACACAAGCACACATGCATTTGACTGAGATTGGCTTTGGCTCAGCCAAGTTTACCCAGTCCAAGGAGAATAACCAGTTTTGCAACGCTCTCAAATCAAATTTAATTTGTCACATGCACCAAATACAACAGGTGTAGACCTTACAATGAAATGCTTACTTAAAAGCCCTTAACCAACAATGCAGTTTTAAGAAAATACCCCCCCAAAAAGTAAGAGAAGAATAACAAATAATTAAAGAGCAGCAGTAAATAACAATAGCGGGGCTATATACAGGGGTTACCGGTACAGAGTCAATGTGGGGGGGCACCAGTGTCGAGGTAATTGAGGTAATATGTACATGTAGGTAGAGTTATTAAAGTGACTGCATAGATAATAACAGAGATTAGCAGCAGCTTAGTAGTTTAGCATCTGCTTCATCTGACCACTTTTTTATAGACCGAGTCACTGCTTTAATTTTTGCTTGTAAGCAGGAATCCGGAGGATAGTCAGATTTGCCAAATAGAGGGAGAGCTTTGTACGTGTCTCTGCGTGTGGAGAAAAGGTGGTCTAAATTTGTTTTCCTCTGGTTGCACATTTAACATGCTGATAGAAATTAGGTAAGACGGATATAAGTTTCCCTGCATTAAAGTCCCCTGGCCACTAGGAGCACCGCCTCTGGATGAGTGTTTTCCTGTTTGCTTATGGCTTAATACAGCTCATTGAGTGCGGTTTTAGTGCCAGCCTCGGTCTGTGGTGGTATGTAGACAGCTACAAAAAATACAGATGACTCTCTAGGTAGATAAGCTGTAGACCACACTATCATGAGATACTCTACCTCAGGTGAGCAAAACCTTGAGACTTCCTTAGATATCGTGCACCAGCTATTGTTTACAAATATGCATAGGTCGTTGCCCCGTGTCTTACCAAACGCCGCTGTTCTGTCCTGCCGATAGAGTCTATAACCCGCCAGTTGTATGTTGTTAATGTCGTCGTTCAGCCACGACTCGGTGAAACATAAGATATTACAGTTTTTTATGTCCCGTTGGTAGGGTACACGTGCTTTCAGTTCGTCCCATTTATTTTCCACTGATTGAACGTTAACTAGCAGGATGGAAGGCAAGGGCAAATTAGCCACTCGTCGCTTGATCCTCACAAGGCATCCCGATCTCTTTCCGCGAAACCTCCATTTCCTTTTCCAGTGAATCACGGGGATCTGGGCCTGGTCGGGTGTCTGTAGTATATCCCACCCATCCGACTCACTGAAGAAGAACTCTTCATCCAGTTTGAGGTGAGTAATCCCAGTTCTGATGTCCAGAAGCTCTTTTCGGTCATAAGAGACGGTAGCAGCAACATTATGTACAAAACAAGTTACGAACGACGCAAAAAAACAAACAAAATAGCATGGTTGGTTAAGAGCCGATAAAACGGCAGTCCTACCCTCCGGCCCCATTTCCAATTCATGGAAATGACAGCTCTCACTCTCTATTTCACAATACTAAACATGATATGGGTGGATTTGAGACTCTTGAAGATATGATAAACTCTGGAGAGGCTGAAGCACACACATTCACTGTCTTTTCTGTTAGGTTAGATGCATGTTAGTGTGTAAAGCAGTGCCAATCTTTCAGCTCGCTGTGTTTTAAGGACCACCCGCTGTAGACGTCTGATTGCCGACATTTTCAAGCGATACCACATGTAACATCGGTCCCTTCTTTAGAATCACTTGATGTTGTCCTTACTGCACAAAGAAATCTCCATGACAACGCCTCCGAGCCATGGCCCGTCAGTCTATAAGGCTCTCAGCAAACGGGGACCTATACACGCACACACACACCCACACCCTCTCTCAGCCACATATGCTCTGTGAACACGTGGGTGACCTAAAGTAGTGGTCCTGAATGGGCCTTAGATACAAAGTGTGCCGAGGCTAAAGGAGACGGCTCATTGTGTGGGCCTGCCCCTTTTGTCTGAGTTAGCCTGACGGGGTCGAGGGGGTGGGGTTTCTGCAAAAAGGGGCCCTTCATACACATCCTTTCTTCCCCTTCTCTTTCTCTTGATTGGGAGTATGTTTTGTCTTTCTTTTCCTCCTCTCTGTTAAATGCCACAGTATCCTTTTCTATCCACCACAATACATTGCCTGTTCCTGAATCTGAGAGAGATGGAGAGAGAGGATGAAAAGAGGCTGCTTTTTAACCTGCATTTCTGAAAAGCAGAAGAAAGGAGCCGCTGCGCCAGAGCCAGAGTCCCTTTCTCTTATTTTCTTTTATTTTCTCTCCTTTCTCTCTTTTTGTGAAAAGTGTGATTGTGTCATCAGCCTATTTATACGGAGAGAGGACACAAAGGAAGGAGAGAGAGAGGACACAGAGGAAGGAGAGAGAGGACACAGAGGAAGGAGAGAGAGGACACAGAGAAAGGAGAGAGAGGACACAGAGAAAGGAGAGAGAGGACACAGAGAAAGGAGAGAGAGGACACAGAGAAAGGAGAGAGAGGACACAGAGAAAGGAGAGAGAGGACACAGAGAAAGGAGAGAGAGGACACAGAGAGAGGACACAGAGAAAGGAGAGAGAGGACACAGATAAAGGAGAGAGAGGAGACAGAGAAAGGAGAGAGAGAGAGGACACAGAGAGAGAGGACACAGAGAAAGAAGAGAGAGAGGACACAGAGAAAGGAGAGAGAGACCGCAAAAGGAGAGCATAGCGCGCTCAAACTGTAGGTTTATATAATTAAAACTGCGAATTGTAACTTTTTGGGCGACCCAACCAAATTCACATAAATGTGAGTTTTAGATCAGTCATTCTCATTGAAAGCAAGTCTAAGAAGCGGTAGATCCGTTCTGTGTGTTATTTCTATGCTTCTCGTTCTTACAGTGCATTCGGAAAGGATTCATACCCCATGACTTTTTCCACATTTTGTTACGTTACAGCCTTATACTAAAATGGATTAAGTAGTTTTTTCCCCCTCATCAATCTACACACAATACCCCATAATGACAACGCAAAAACAGGTTTTTAGACATTTTTGCACATTTGTTAAAAATAAAAAAACTCATATTATTTGCTGCTGAAAAACATCCCAACAGCATGATGCTGTCACCAACATGCTTCATCGTAGTGATAGTGGCAGGTTTCCTCCAGACCTGACACTTGGTATTCAGGACAAAGAGTTCAATCTTGGTTTCATCAGACCAGAGAATCTTGTTTCTCGTGGTCAGAGTCCTTTAGGTGCCTTTTTGCAAACTCCAAGAGGGCTGTAGTGCCTTTTACTGAGGAATGGCTTCCGTCTGGCCACTACCATAAAGGCCTGATTGGTGGAGTTCTGCAGAGATGGTTGTCCTTCTGGAAGGTTCTCCTATCTCCACATAGGAACTCTGGAGCTCTGTCAGAGTGACCATCAGGTTCTTGGTCACCTCCCTGACTAAGGCCCTTCTCCCCGATTGCTCATTTTGTCCAGGTGGCCAGCTCTAGGAAGAGTCTTGGTGGTTCCAAACTTCTTCCATTTAAGAATGATGGAGGCCACTGTGTTCTTGGGGACCTTCAATGCTGCAGAAATGTGTTGGTACCCTTCCACAGATCTGTGCCCCGACACAATCCTGTCTCGGAGCTCTAGGGACAATTCCTTCGACCTCATGGCTTGGTTTTTACTCTGACATGCACTGTCAACTGTGGGACCTTATATAGACAGGTGTGTGCCTTTCCAAATCATGTTCAATCAATTGAATTTACCATAGGTGGACTCCAATCAAGTTGTAGAAACATCTCAAGGATGATCAATGGAAACAGGATGCACCTGAGCTCAATTTCGAGTTTAATAGCAAAGGGTCTGAATACTTATGTAAATAAGCAAACATTTCTACAAACCTGTTTTCACTGTCATTATTGGGTATTGTGTGTAGATTGATGAGAGAAAATTACACTTAATACATTTTAGAATAAAGCTGTAACGTAACAAAATGTAAAAAAAGGGAAGTGGTCTAAATACTTTCTGAATGCAATGCAAGTTTAGTTTTTGCTTCTTTTACTTTCAGTTTTGTACACCAGCTTTAAACAGCTGAAAATATAATATTTTTGATTATGGAAAATGTATTTCACAGCAGCATTATTCTCTACAGTATACTTGCTTGTTTTGAGTCACAAACTGAAATTAGGCAAACTATTCAAATTCTAACAACCAGGAAATGGCAGAGTTATTTCTGCATAGTGCATCTTTAACAAAGTGAACATGTGGCATCAGTGTGCCTTGGGGCCGTCCCTGAGCTCCACATGGGGAAAAAAAACAAAAATCCCGGTGTATCCTTGAGTTCCCAACACTACTCTTTTTGTGATGAGATCTAGCCATCAACCACAGAGAACAATACTAATTCAACATCAGCTACCTCTCCTCTGGCGGTATCACACTTTACAACTCCTCACAGCAGGCCTGTGTGTGTGAGAGTAACTGAATGAATCTGTTGTCTGTGTGAGTGTATTCTGTGGCCAATGGGTAGCCCCCTGGGTTCGGCCAGGAGGAAGCGGAGAGGAAGGGTAGGAAAGCTTTTGTATGTGTGGCCCTGGGAGCTCAGTTCCTAATGAGACACATTCAGCAACACAACACAAGAAACCTGCTTTAGACCCTACCCATGCTGAGGCAGAAAGCAAGCGTGTGTGTGGGTACGTACGTGCGTGAGAGAGAAATGTTGTCCTGCAGAACACTATAAGAAAAACAACCAACCATTTGCCATCCACAACACTGTATCAGATTGAGTTTCTGTCATCTTGCCAACCCCTCCCTCCATAAAATGTAATATCAAGTAAAGACAGACACACAGCAGCCGTCGCATGTTGGGGTCATCATGACAGAGATATGTATGTGTTGAGTTGTTCTCTCACAACAAGGCTTAGTGAACTAAATACCTGACACATGGTCTGGGCCTGAGGCTGTCTATGAGCCAAGGGGGACTGAGAGAGGAACATGGTCCTGGGAACCCACTGTGTATCCAGGTCTTCATCTCAACTCAGTTATTTAGCCCATGTTAAACTATTTGAAATATTCTTGCTAACTATTTTAAAGGGATGGCATTTGTCCTATATTTTTCAGAGAAAATCTCTAAATGAGCGATTCAAAGTGTCTTTCAGTTAATTGGTGGCCTTTTAACGAGCCAGATACTAATTGATGGTCATCTTCAGTGAGATCCAGCATCCACAGTGGGGTTGAATCCACAGTGGGGTTGAATCCACAGCTCTAGTAAGTGTGTGTGTCAATCCATGGCATTATGTGGGCTGGAGAGAAGCAGATTGAATATTTTGTGTCACCAATGAAAGGAGAGTGAATGTCTGTCCACTCGCTGTTTGCTGCTCCCGAGGAGACTGGGATCTTTATTTGAATCAGTTTATACAACCATTTCGTCTTACTAAACTCTGTGACCACACAAATATTGCTCAGGTCAATTAAAAAATCCAGCTTGGTGGGCAAAAAATGGTGAATAGATAAAATATATACTCTTTTCATTAACATACTGTTTCTAGCCCAGCTCCTGTGTTATATTTGAATGTGTGCTATTCCTCTCTTTCCTTTACTTATTGTGTCCCCGTTTCAGGCAGGCAGCCAAGAAACCCCCATAAAGCATAAAGGTGGCATTGTTAGTTATGTGCTCCTGGACATCACAGCGCTGTATCACACCCGTGGGTCCAGCTATTTGATCCTTATCACATATTCATGTTATAGATCACAGGGGCAAAACATATATGATGCAAAGTAGAGGTCGACCGATTATGGTTTTTCAACGCCGATACTGATTATTGGAGGACCAAAAAAAGCCGCTGCCGATTAATCGGCCGATTTTTATTTATTTTTATTTATTTGTATTTTTTGTAATAATGACAATTACAACAATACTGAATGAACACTTATTTTAACTTAATATAATACATCAATAAAATCAATTTAGCCTCAAATAAATAATGAAACATGTTCAATTTGGTTTAAATAATGCAAAAACAAAGTGTTGGAGAAGAAAGTAAAAGTGCAGTATGTGCTCAGAACATGGGAACATATGAAAGCTGGTGGTTCCTTTTAACATGAGTCTTCAATATTCCCAGGTAAGAAGTTTTAGGTTGTGGTTATTATCGTATTGTATTTCATATACTTTTGACTATTGGATGTTCTTACAGGCACTTTAGTATTGCCAGTGTAACAGTATAGCTTCCGTCCCTCTCCTCACTCCTACCTGGGCTCAAACCAGAAACACATCGACAACAGCCACCCTCGAAGCAGCATTACCCATGCAGAGGAGGGGAAACAACTACTCCAAGTCTCAGAGCGAGTGACGTTTGAAACGCTATTAGCATGCACCCGGCCAACTAGCTAGCCATTTCACATCGGTTACACCAGCCTAATCTCAGGAGTTGATAGGCTTGAAGTCATAAACGGCACAATGCATTGCAAAGGGCTGCTGGCAAAACGCACGAAAGTGCTATTTTGAATGAATGCTTACGAGCCTGCTGCTGCCTACCACCGCTCAGTCAGACTGCTCTATCAAATCATAGACTTAATTATAACATAATAACACACAGAAATACGAGCCTTAGGTCATTAATATGGTCGAATCCAGAAACTATCATCTCGAAAACAAAACGTTATTCCTGTTACATTGCACAATCTTCAATGTTATGTCATAATTACGTAAAATTCTGGCAAATTAGTTCGCAATGAGCCAGGCGACCCAAACTGTTGCATATACACTGACTGCGTGCAATGAACGCAAAATGACACAATTTCACCTGGTTAATATTGCCTGCTAACCTGGATTTCATTTAGCTAAATATGCAGGTTTAAAAATATATACTTGTGTATTGATTTTAAGAAAGGCATTGATGTTTATGGTTGGAGCAACGTGTACCTAAGCGATTATATGCAACGCAGGACAGGCTAGATAAACTAGTAATATCATCAACCATGTGTAGTTAACTAGTGATTATGATTGATTGTTTTTTCTAAAATAAGTTTAATGCTAGCTAGCAACTTACCTTAGCTTCTTACTGCATTCGCGTAACCTCGTGGAGTGCAATGTAAAGCAGGTGGTTAGAGCATTGGACTAGTTAACCGTAAGGTTGCAAGATTGAATCCCTGAGCTGACAAGGTAAAAATCTGTCATTCTGCCCCTGAACAAGGCAGTTAACCCACCGTTCCTAGGCCGTCATTGAAAATAAGAATGTGTTCTTAATTGACTTGCCTAGTTAAATAAAGGTTAAAAAAAAAGAATTGGCGTCCAAAAATAACGATTTCCGATTGATATGAAAACTTGAAATCGGCCCTAATTAATCGGCCATTCCGATTAATCGGTCGACCTCTAATGCAAAGTATTGGATTGTTTGACTCAGAGGCACTGTCACCATGACTGGAGGTAAACGTGAAGACCGATAGGGAGGAGGGATAGGGGGAGAGGAAGTAAGAGATGGTTAGAGGGACCTAGAGAGGGAGGGAGCTAGAGAGACAGAGTTAGTGTTTGAAGGAAACAGAGAGAGTTCAGTCTGCAGAGTGGCTCTGTGCTGAGAGAGCGAGAGCCTGCCTGCCTGCTGAGAACATGACCTGTTTCTGCTGTGGAGGGGTCTTCTAAGTCTGTGGACCTCCACACCGAAGAGATACCTCTCCTTAAACTTACTTTTCTCTCTGATTGGGTCCTAAATATAAGTGACCGACTGCTTGTTTCTCCAGAGTTGTCATTAACGACTTGCTTGTGACAATATCATGATGTATTGTACTGCATTGTTTAGCTGGTGTGGAAATGTAGACATTTCATGGTAAAGTTGTTAATGAACAATTACGGTTTTGTTTGGGATTCAGATGAACCAGCAACACAAAATACAATTTGGCGTGACGCTATTGCCATTATTACATATTTACAGTAACACCAACTGAGATATGACTGTGTAATAAAGTGTTATTAAACATTAGGCAGAGTGAATGGCTCTACAGGGGTTTCATAACTTCATTCCCCCAGGGAGTCCCACTAAGCGTCTGCACCTATGCTATGGTGCACCTTTTAAGGGTTGTGTCCCAGCTACCGTTCAGGCTTTAATGTTGGCATCGCCAGCCTCACCTGCCACTGTGCCAGGCCCCTGGGCATAAGGGAACCAACCACTCTGGGCTGCAGAATAACTGCAGGTAAACATGCTATCTTTGCCAGAGCGTTTAAACATTCCTTAAGCAGGTTTGATTGTATCCAGTGTCGTGACGTTGTATTAGTTAATGTGACGACTGCTGCTCATCGAATGATTAACGGTTTATAATTGCGTGATTTAAATGAATTAAGCAATGAATCAAGCAATTATTAACTCATTAACCTGGGGCACCATGGGAACATTGTTTTGATTGAGTTTCTATTTCCCAAATTAACTCAAAGGATATCAGAATATCGATTACAACAGTCGCTAAATTAATCAATTTCCTCTACAGTCTCATAATCTGAACGTCGTACAATCCGGGAATCTGCACGGACCTGGGCTTTACCACTGAATTTACCACACCAATCTTAGTTGATTATTTATTTACTAGCAAGCTAAAATGATGATAAAAATACACATACACAAAACACAGTCTAGCTATTGATTAGGACTTAGTATAACGGGCCAACACACTATGGCGCGTGTTACCCAAAATGGGGATTTTAAAGAGAGAGAAATAAAGGAAGTACACGAGAGAAATATACATTTGGGTTCATTTGTCAGCCATGCTTATTTAACTAGCCTCGCCCCGAACTGCCGCTCTTATGGGTCAGAATATAATGATGTAATTACGTGTTGGAGGTCTCAGGTGGGAAGCTCCGCGTGGGTCGTTTAGGCTTCTAAATGACGCACTTCTCCGGCGCAACTCTCTGGTTGTCCTCACGATGTCAGTGTCCTTCTTGGCTAAATGGTCTGATCCCTCGCCCTTGATCTGAAAGGGGTCTTCTGAGGACAGACAGCTCTGTAGCTCAGAGCTCACAGCTTCGGCCCGAACGGGGTCGATACCACGATTCAATGGAGAGTGGAGGCTGGGTGGTTCGGCTTGAATTCACCCGCTTAGACACAGCTACTCGTCCGTAGCTCGTGTAGAAAAATATTTCTTTGTCTTCAACCTTGTGTTTCGTTTTGGGGTTCGTCGACTTTGTTAGACCTTAGCTGCAGCTTGGGGTCAATAGTCTCCAATGTTAATTCTTCACTCTCCTGTCTTATACCCTCGGGTCAGAAGTGGGTGTAACCGCCTTTAGGGCAATTCTCTGGGCGGACCAAGTAAAGGGGGCAAGGCTTTGGCTCTAGAAAATATCCAATTTTAGACACTAACTTCACATTTCATCTTTACCAAAACATTCTGTTTGATTTGGATATTTTCTACACAACGTACAATGTATAAACATCAGGCATATACTGGGAAAACTCTTAAAGGTACAATGTTTTCATAATAACGTCATCTCTTAACCTTTAAAAACAAATACAAAAGTTACATACATTTTAATATTCCACTTTTCGTCATAACCACCATTGTGGCTGACGGAAACCATTGTTCCAAAGTCCCTTTATTGCATGTTTAATGTTCTGAGGCCAGTTCTCCATTGTTAGGACAAAGGAATTTCTCTGTGGCCTAAGTTTTATTATGGGCGTGAGGTGTCATAAAACCCCCACATCTTCAGACCCCTAGATCTCTCCTCCTCTGTTGGGGGTTTGGGAGATAATCTGTAGGGTGGTGGTCTCCTGTACCCTGACCTGATCAGGACAGTCATGACACCAGCATGAGATATTTAAAGGCTCGGGACAACTTAACACAACGTTAAACAGTTTGGAAATGTTTCTTCCAGCAGGAGATGTGTGTCAAGTCAGTTCTCTGTGTTTGAGTGTCTCTCTCTCTACCCAGAGGAGTCCCTGCAGAGCTTTTGTCTATAGAGCTGTCAGTCTCAGAGTTCACCATGGCAGTGTTTATTAAAATAATTCAGCCACTTGATCAGCCATCGTGTGCTGTTATGATACTGGCTCAGTGCTCTCTCTAGAACCCCCCCCCCCCCCCCCCCCCAGTTCCAGTCCCCCCCCCAGTCCCCTTCACACCATGTTTGGAAAACAACAAAGACGGCACTGAGCAAACTAAAGATGGAGGGAGAACAACCGAATGCCTTTGCATTGCAGATGCTCCGGGGTGAGATGTTGGGTTTACAAGTTACAACATGTTTGGTAACTGAATCTTTTGTGTCGACTTTTTAGTGCCTCATGGGAAGAGTTCGATTTCAGAGGTGTCACAGCTCAGATTCAGCGCTGATCTTATCTCTGAGGTTTAGACATGCTCCCTTCCTTTCCTCCACCCGCTTTCATCCTTCCTCCTTTCCTAGAAGTAATCACTGATCTGAACATGACAGGTTTGGTGAACGCAATGTAGTGGAAGTCGCTTTCACCTGTTTGAGTTTCCATTCCATTTGAACTTGACTACAACAGTCTTGGAGAAGTATTTTGTTGCTGCACTTTAGAAAAATGCTAACTCTGTTTAACTGCAATACTGTCCTAAATTAATGTAAATGTTTTGAATTGTTCCTTTTAAATACATTCTCCAGTTTATTAGTGTATGATGTCATGACAGTCCCAAGCTACTGCATTTTACCAGGAGTTCAGCTGACCGCAGCCCATCATAACACAGCATAGTTTTTGGACTACCATGTTCATTTAATTTGATGTCTGAGAAATTATGCCTAATTGATTGCACTTACATTTTCATTTATAGGATTCATATCATCTTTAATAAATATAGTACCCAACATCCGATTTGGAACATCATTATTCCTAACAACGAGTAAGACCTGAGGAATTCAATAAAATTCTCAAATGCCACCCATGGACCCCCCTACATCTCACGCCAATCCAGTGGCGGTCGGTGCCGTTTATGATGAGGGAGGAGGATTTTAGAAATGTTATTTCTATTACAGCATGTTAGATGACTGTCATTCATATTTCATTCAACCAGTTCAACGTAACATCGATAGGTTTACTCAAATTTTCCCTATACCCATCATGAGGTTGCTACAACCTAGCCTATGAATAAACGTTTACAAAGTAGGTGCACACAAGTCGAGAATTTGAAGTGACAGACAGTGACCCATTCAATAGCGCCTTGCACAATTATTAGTCCAACAGTTGCAAATGAGAGTTTAAATTGGACAAATTCAGGTATGTTTATCCCCATTTCGTTCTGTTTGCTTCCGTTTAAGAAACATTTTTCAATAGAATCGTAATGAATACAACCTTGATCACACGTAAAGACAGTTCACTTACATAGCAGCCATGTTGTATTCCCTTCTCTCCTCCCCTCACCTTTTCCCTTCACTTGTGGACTTCAATGCACAACATATCAGCTGTATGTGACCAGGCGAAAAAACCTTTCCAAACCATATTAAAACCGCTACACACAGCCTACATCGTTGTTACCATATTAGCTAAAGTAACGTGATAGCTATGTTGACTAACAGAACTAACGCGTTAGTAAACCCGCTTCAATCATGCAGTAATGTTTAGTTTATAGTCAGAAGTTTAGCAGTTACACCGTGAGGCCCCGGTGGCAATAAATTAGTAAAGCAAAAACTAGCTAGCTGCCTTTGCTAGCTGCCTTTGCTAGCTAAGTAAGTGAAACTGAAAGTTTAAAAAAAATACTCTCTCTCTTGCTTCTCCTTAATTTTTGAGTCAAACACTCACCACATTTTATGCACTGCAGTGCTAGCTAGATGTAGCTTATGCTATCAGTACTAGATGTAGCTTATTTTTTATTTCACCTTTATTTAACCAGGTAGGCAAGTTGAGAACAAGTTCTCATTTACAATTGCGACCTGGCCAAGATAAAGCAAAGCAGTTCGACAACATACAAAAACACAGAGTTACACATGGAGTAAAACAACATACAATCAATGATGCAGTAGAAAAAAATAAGACTATATACAATGTGAGCAAATGATGTGAGATAAGGGAGGTAAAGGCAAAAAATGCCATGGTGGCAAAGTAAATAAAGTATGGCAAGAAAAACACTGGAATGGTAGATTTGTAGTTTGAAGAAAGTTCAAAGTTAAAATACAAATAATATGCTGCAAAGGAGCAAAATAAATAAAATAAATAAATACAGTAGGGGAAGAGGTAGTAGTTTGGGCTAAATTAAAGATGGGCTATGTACAGGTGCAGAGATCTGTGAGCTGCTCTGACAGCTGGTACTTAAAGCTAGTGAGGGAGATAAGTGTTTCCAGTTTCAGAGATTTTTGTAGTTATGCTATCAGTACTGATATGTTGTCCACCCGATCCTTTGATTGGGTGGACAACATATCAGTTCATGCTGCAAAAGCTCTGATCGGTTGGAGGACATCCTCCGGAAGTTGTCATAGTTACTGTGTAAGTCTATGGAAGGGGGTGAGAACCATGAGCCTCCTAGGTTTTGTATTGAAGTCAATGCACCCAGAGGAGGACGGAAGCTAGCTGTCCTCCGGCTACACCATGGTGCTACCCTAAAGAGTGTTGTTGAGGTTCCTGTAGACCTTCATTGCAAAACAGTGTGTTTTTATCAATTATTTGGTGACGTTCATATTTTTAGTTTAGTTTTATCTAAAAAGGATTTATTTAAAATGTTTTTAGAATTTGTATTTTCATGAAATTCACTGAGGAGGATGGTCCTCCCCTTCTTCCTCTGAGGAGCCTCCACTGCACCACTCCCACCCCAACAACCAGTATACCGTATCAGTTCTCTATGTCTGACAAGTAGTATGGAGCTGCTGCATATAGTATTTCTTTTTCATCCTATGTAATGTAGTCCCTGTGAATCTGGTGATGTTTTTTCCCCCTGGCTAGTCTTATCTTTCTAACTACATAAATTATTTCAGAACAATCTGAGATGGTGGGTGTCATGGCTTGCTGAAATGACATGTAACAACATATTCAAATCACACTACAATTCTACATGGGATTTGTGTGGAGAACATTGAAAAGCTCTGGAGGCCTGAGACGAGGCAAGCCCTAGCATTCTCTGAGCTCTGATGCTACAGCATTGTTTAACTCTAAGATTAGATATGGACCCCGGACCTCAACCCCAGATAACCTCCACACACACCTTAGTGCAAACCAGGCTGTCAGCAGGTCTGTAACTCAATCAGATTCATTCTGCCTTTGTGTCGGTGGACACAGAGAGAGAGTGAGAGGGGTGACCAGTTATATGGTCAGGTGCTGCAAAGAAGGACCTAGAAAAACTGCAGCTGGCCCAGAACAGAGTGGCACATCTTGCATTTCACTGTGTTCAGAGGGCAAATATCAATTCATCAGTCAATGAATCAAATGAATTTTAGCCCCTTTTTAGCCCCTTTTAGATCAGCAGTTGTCACAAAGTGTTTATACAGAAACCGAGCCTAAAACCCCATATAGCAAGCTATGCAGATGTAGAAGCACGGTGGTTAGCAAAACCTCCCTAGAAAGGCTGGAATCTAAGAAGAAACCTAGAGAGGAACCAGGCTCTGAGGGGTGGTCATTCCTTTTCTGGCTGTGCCAGGTGGAGATTATAAGAGTACGTGGCCATTAAGGCCAGATCAATCTTCAAGATGTTCATAGATGACCAGCAGGGTCAAATAATAATCACAGTGGTTGTAGAGGGTGCAACAGGTCAGCACCTCAGGAGTAATTGTCAGTTGGCTTTTTATAACCGAGCATTCAGAGGTTGAGACAGTAGGTGCAGAGTAGCACGAACAGTACACAGGTCAGGGTTCCATAGCTGCAGGCAGAGCAGCAGAAACTGGATCAGTAGCACGTCCGGTGATCAGATCGGGATTGCATGCCAGTCTCTCTTGGCTCAAAGTAGAGGAAAGGCTGACTGCATTACTTCTTGTTTTTAGAAGAAACGTTATTTTGTTGAAAATTCCAAATTGCTTGCATAGTCAACTTACACACAGCACTGACACACTTACCCCACCAGAGATGCCACCAGGGGTCTTTTCACAGCCCCCAAATCCAGAACAAATTAAAAAAAACTTAGTTTTTGCAAATTCATTGTTGGACATGACTGTAAAAACACCAGGAAATCAGCTCCAAGTGATTTTAAATCTGTTCCCAAGTATTCCCACACATAATAAAGACTCTATACAAATCTAATAATTGGTTTGAAATGACTGTTTTAGTAAAATATTTTAGCTTCTACAATTATCCGCACAAGAAAAGATTGGCCCGCAGCTGAATCTAGTTGATGATCCCTGATTTAGAGCCATGATTACAACAAGATGGCGCCGGAGAACAAGGCTGACGTTTTACATATTCCTAACTAATTGTGTTTTTTTGTTTTGTTTTTTGTGTTGTTTGTAACTTATTTTGTACATAATGTTGCTGCTACCGTCTCTTATGATCGAAAATAACTTCTGGACATCAGAACTGCAATTACTCACCACGGACTGGCACAATCCTTTTTTTCCTATGACGAGTCTGACGAGCCCGACGTGAATGATATACTGCTTTCCAGGGAACAGGCCCAGATCCCCGTCATTTGCATGAAGAGAAGGCAGAGAAAAAGGGCCCAGAAAACGGGCTGCCTTCTGAGAATTCATATGCGATCGAAGAAACCCCCAATTCCTTCCATTCTGTTTGCAAACGTGCAATCTTTGGAAAATAACATTGATGACCGACGCGGAAGATTAAACTACCAACGGGACATTAATAACTGTAATATCTCATGCTTCACGGAGTTGTGGCTGAACGATGACCTTATCAACATACAGCTGGCTGGTTATACGCTGTATCGGTAGGACAGAACAGCGGCGTTTGGTAAGACAAGGGGTGGCGGACTATGTATTTTTGTAAATAACAGTTGGTGCACGATATCTAAGGAAGTCTCGAGGTTTTGCTCACTTGAGGTAGAGTATCTCATGATAAGCTGTAGACCACACTATTTACCAAAGAGTTCATCTGTATTTTTCGTAGCTGTCTACATACCACCACAGACTGATGCTCGCACCAAGACCGCACTGAATGCACTGTATTCCGCCATAAGCAAACAGGAAAACGCTCATCCATAGGCGGCACTCCTAGTAGCCAGGGACTTTAATGCAGGGAAACTTAAATCCGTCTTACCAAATTTCTATCAGCATGTTAAATGTGCAACCAGAGGAAAAAACTACTTTAGACCACCTTTACTCCACACACAGAGACACATACCAAAGCTCTCCCTCGCCCTCAATTTGGAAAATCTGACCATAATTCTATCCTCCTGCTTACAAGCAAAAATGAAAGCAGGAAGCACCAGTGACTTGATCAATAAAAAAAGTGGTCAGATGAAGCAAATGCTGAACTACAGGACTGTTTTGCTAGCATAGACTGGAATATGTTCTGGGATTCCTCTGATGGCATTGAGGAGTACACCACATCAGTCACTGGCTTCATCAATAAGTGCTTCGATGACGTCGTCCCCACAGTGACCATACGTACGTACCCCAACCAGAAGCCATGGATTACAGGCAACATCCGCATTGAGCTAAAGGGTAGAGCTTCCACTTTCAAGGACACTAATCCGGAAGCTTCTAAGAAATCCCGCTATGCCCTCTGACGAACCATCAAACAGGCAAAGCGTCAATACAGGACTAAGATCGAATCGAACTACACCGGCTCTGACGCTCATCGGCTGTGGCAGGGCTTGCAAACTATTACAGACTACAAAGGGAAGCACAGCCGAGAGCTACTAAACTACTTCTATGTTCGCTTCGAGGCAAATAACACTGAAACATGCATGAGAGCACCAGCTGTTCCGGAAGACTGTGTGATCACGCTCTCCACAGCCGATGTGAGTAAGACCTTTAAACAGGTCAACATTCGGATAACCAGGACGTGTACTGCGAGCATGCGCTGACAAACTGACAAGTGTCTTCACTGACATTTTCAACATCTCCCTGTCCGAGTCTGGAATACCAACATGTTTTAAGCAGACCACCATAGTCCCTGTGCCCAAGAACACCAAGGTAACCTGCCTAAATGATTACCAACCCGTAGCACTCACGTCTGTAGCCATGAAGTGCTTTGAAACGCTGGTCATGGCTCACATCAACACCATTATCCCAGAAACCCTAAACCCACTCCAATTTGCATACCGCCCTAACAGATCCACAGATTATGCAATCTCTATTGCTCTCCACACTGCCCTTTCCCACCTGGACAAAAGGAACAACTATGTGAGAATGCTATTCAATGACTACAGCTCAGCGTTCCACACCATAGTGCCCGCAAAGCTCATCAATAAGCTAAGGATACTGGGACTGAACACCTCTCTCTGCAACTGGATCCTGGACTTCCTGATGGGCCGCCCCCAGGTGGTAAGGGTAGGTAACAACACATCTGCCACGCTGATCCTCAACACGGGCCCCTCAGGGGTGCGTGCTCAGTCCCCTCCTGTACTCCCTGTTCACTCATGACTGCACGCCCAGGCATGACTCCAACACCATCATTAAGTTTGCCGATGACACAACAGTGGTAGGCCTGATCAATGACGAAATAGCCTATAGCGAGGAGGTCAGAGACCTGGCCGTGTGGTGCCAGGACAACAATCTCTCCCTCAACTTGATCAAGACAAAGGAGATGATTGTGGACTACAGGAAAAAGAGGACCGAGCACGCCCCCATTAACATTGACGGGGCTGTAGTGGAGCAGGTTGAAAGCTTCAAGTTCCTTGGTGTCCACATCAACAACAAACTGGAATGGTCCAAACACACCAAGACAGCCGTGAAGAGGGCACGACAAAATCTATTACCCCTCAGGATACTGAAAAGATTTGGCATGGGTCCTCAGATCCAAAAGGTTCTACAGCTGCACCATCGAGAGCATCCTGACTGGTTGCATTACTGCCTGGTATGGCAACTGCTCTGCCTCCGACTACAAGTTACTACAGAGGGTAGTGCGTATGGGCCAGTACATCACTAGGGCCAAGCTTCCTGCCATCCAGGACCTCTACACCAGGCGGTGTCAGAGGAATGCCCTAAAAATTGTCAAAGACTCCAGCCACCCTAGTCATAGACTGTTCTCTCTGCTAACGCACGGCAAGCGGTACCGGAACACCAAGTCTAGGTCCAAGAGGCTTCTAAACAGCTTCTACCCCCAAGCCATAAGATTCTTGAACATCTAATCAAATGGCTACCCAGACTATTTGCATTGCCCCCCCATACCGCTGCTACTCTGTTGTTATCATCTATACATCGTCACTTTAATAACTCTACCTACATGTACATATTACCTCAACTAACCGGTGCCCCCACATATTGACTCTGTACACAGGTGGGTATGGGTACAGTCTCGCTATTGTTATTTTACTGCTGCTCTTTAATTACTTGTTACTTTTATTTCTTATTCTTACTGGTATTTTTTTAAACGGCATTGTTGGTTAGGGGGTCGTAAGTAAACATTTCACTGTAAGGTCTACACCTGTTGTATTCAGTGCATGTGACTAATAAAATTTGATTTTGATTGCATGTAACTCCCTTCATCTCAGATTGCTCAAGTGAACAGCAAACCTGGTTTAAAAAACAGATAAAGCAACACCTCACCGCACAACGCCTCTCCCCTATTTACCTAGATATTTTGTGTGTAATGTACTGATATGTAGGCTGTGTGATGTTTAAAATGAATGTTGTTCTGTCCTTGAGATGTTCTTGTCTATTAATGTTCTGTATTATTTCATGTTTTGTGTGGACCCTAGGAAGAGTAGCTGTTGCTATCGCAACAGTTAATGGGGATCATAATAAAATACCCCCCAAAAACTCTCACACTTTCTGCCACCAGGAAAAAAAGCATCACTCCTTAAACATTACGAACAGTCAAATGAACAGAGTATTTGAGGTGAAGAAGGGCTTTGAGGTGTGCAGAGGGAGGGGACTTGAGTGGATTCTAAAGGTTGTTGTCACAGGCATTATTGCCCATCCTCTATGTTCAGGAAGTTCAGACTTTATTAAGCTCATCCCCGCCCCCTCATATTTACACCCTATGGCTTGTAATCTGTGGTGTTGAGTTCCCCGTCCAACACATTAAAAGCTCTGTAAAGCCATTGGTGAATGTATTAACTCACTCACTCACTCACAGGTTTAGAGCCTTGGCTTCTGGCAGGCAGGTGGCTTTGTGTAGAGACATAATGTGAAAGGGGGAATGGGGGGGACCTCTAATCACTATGCACTCTGCATTTTCCCCTCTGTTCCCGGGTCGGTCGGCACATTCCGCTGGCATTGTTATCTGCACTGTTTCCTGCAGCCCGCGGCTTTTGTCCGTCTCTCGCTCATTGTCCCGGCTTCCTTTGTTCCCTCCGTCTAACAATGGCTTTTGTCTCTCTCTCTCTCTATCTCTCTATCTATCTAGTTGAAGTCGGAAGTTCACATTAAAACTCATTTTTTTCAACCACTCCACAAATTTCTTGTTAACAAACTTAGTTTTGGCAAGTCGGTTAGGACATCTACTTTGTGCATGACACAAGTAATTTTTCCAACAATTGTTTACAGGCAGATTATTTCACTTATAATTCACTGTATCACAATTCCAGTGGGTCAGACGTTTACATACACTGAGTTGGAAAATTCCAGAAAATGATGTCATGGCTTTAGAAGCTTCTGATTAGGCTAATTGACATCATTTGAGTCAATTGGAGGTGTACATGTGGATGTATTTCAAGGCCTACCTTCAAACTCAGTGCCTCTTTGCTTGACATCGTGGGAAAATCAAAAGAATTCAGCCAAGACCTCAGAAAAAAAATTGTAGACCTCCACAAGTCTGGTTCATCCTTGGGAGCAATTTCCAAACGCATGAAGGTACCACGTTCATCTGTTCAAACAATAGTACGCGAGTATAAACACCATGGGACCATGCAGCCGTCATACCGCTCAGGAATGAGATGCATTCTGTCTCCTACAGATGAATGTACTTAGGTGCGAAAAGTGCAAATCAATCCCAGAACAACAGCAAAGGACCTTATGAAGATGCTGGAGGAAACAGGTACAAAGTATCTATATCCACAGTCAAACGAGTCCTATATCGACATAACCTGAAAGGCCACTCAGCAAGGAAGAAGCCACTGCTCCAAAACCGCCATAAAAAAGCCAGACTACGGTTTGCAACTGCACATGGGGACAAAGATCGTACTTTTTTGAGAAATGTCCTCTGGTCTGATGAAACAAAAATAGAACTGTTTGGCCATAATGACTATCATTATGTTTGGAGGAAAAAGGGGGACGCTTGCAAGCCGAAGAACACCATCCCAACCGTGAAGCACAGGGGTGGCAGCATCATGTTGTAGGTGTGCTTTGCTGCAGGAGGGTCTGGTGCACTTCACAAAATAGATGGCATCATGAGGAAGGACAATTATGTGGATATTTTGTAGCAACATCTTAAGACATCAGTGAGGAAGTTAAAAGCTTGGTCGCAAATGGGTCTTCCAAATGGACAGCGTACTTCCAAAGTTGTGGCAAAATGGCTTAACAAAGTCAAGGTATTGGAGTGGACATCACAAAGCCCTGACCTCAAACCTATAGAAAATCTGTGGGCAGAACTGAAAAAGTGTGTGCGAGCAAGGAGGCCGACAAACCTGACTCAGTTACACCAGCTCTGTCAGGGGGAATGGGCCAAAATTCACCTAACTTATTGTGGGAAGGTTGTGGAAGGCTACACAAACCGTTTGACCCAAGCTAAACAATTTAAAGGTAATGCTCCCAAATACTAATTCAGTGTATGTAAACTTCTGACCCACTGGGAATGTGATGAAAGTAATAAAAGCTGAAATAAATTATTCTCTCAACTATCATTCTGACATTTCACATTCTTAAAATAAAGTGGTGATCCTAACTGACCTAAGACAGGGAATTTTTATTCGGATTAAAGGTCAGGAATTGTGAAAAACTGAGTTTAAATGTATTTGGCTAAGGTGTGTGAACTTCCAACTTCAACTGTATATACAGTACCAGTAAAATTTTGGGGACACATACACATTTGAGGGTTTTTCTTCATTTTTACTATTTTCTACATTGTAGAATAATAGTGAAGACATCAACAATATGAAATAACACAAATGAAAGCATTTAGTAACCAAAAGAGTGTTAAACAAATCTAAATCTATTTTATATTTGAGATTCTTCAAAGCAGCCACACTTTGCCTTGATGACAGCTTTGCAAACTCTTGGCATTCTCTCAACCAGCTTCATGAGGTAGTCACCTGGAATGCATTTCAATTAACAGGTGTGCCTTGTTAAAACTTAATATGTGGAATTTCTTTCCTTATGAATGAGTTTGAGCCAATCAGTTGTGTTGTGACAAGGTAGGGGTGGTAAACAGAAGATAGCCCTATTTGGTAAAAGACCAAGTCCATGTTAAGCAAAGAGAAACAACAGTCCATCATTACTTTAAGACATGAAGGTCAGTCAATGAGGAAAATTTCAAGAACTTTTAAAGTTTCTTCAAGTGCAGTTGCAAAAACCATCAGCGCTATGATGAAACTGGCTCTCATGAGGACCGTCACAGGAAAGGAAGACCCAGAGTTACCTCTGCTGCAGAGGATAAGTTCATTAGAGGGTCGTTGCCTCAGAAATTGCAGTCCAGATGAATGCTTCACAGAGTTCAAGTAACAGACACATCTCAACATCAACTGTTTAGAAGAGACTGCGTGAATCAGGCCTTCATGGTCGAATTGCTGCAAAGACACCACTACACCAATAATAAAACGAGACTTGCTTGGACCAAGAAACATGAGCGATGGACATTAGACCAGTGGAAATCTGTCCTTTGGTCTGATGAGTCCAAATTTGAGATTTCTGGATCCAACTGCCTTGTCTTTGTGAGACGCAGAGTAGGTGAATATGTGGTTCCCACCGTGAAGCATGGAGGAGCAGGTGTGATGGTGTGGGGGTGCGTTGCTGGTGACACTGTCTGATTTATTTAGAATTCAAGGCACACTTAACCAGCATTGCTACCACAGCATTCTGCAGCAATACGCCATCCAATCTGGTTTGCGCTTAGTCCCACTATCATTTGTTTTTCAACAGGACAATGACCCAAAACACACCTCCAGGCTGTGTAAGGGCTATTTGACCAAGAAGGAGAGTGATGGAATGCTGCATCAGATGACCTGTCCTCCATAATCACCTGACCTCAACACAACTGAGATGGTTTGGGATGAGTTGGACCGCAGAGTGAAGGAAAATCAGCCAACAAGTGCTCAGCATATGTGGGATCTCCTTCAAGACTGTTGGAAAAGCATTCCTCATGAAGCTGGTTGAGAGAATGCCAAGTGTGTGCAAAGCTGTCATCAAGGAAAAGGGTGGCTACTTTGAAGAATCTCAAATATTAAATATATTTTGATTTGTTTAACACTTTTTTGGTACTACTTTCCTTCTTCATGCATTTGAGCCAATCAATGGTGTTGTGACAAGTTTGGGTTGGTATACAGAAGATAGCGCTATTTGGTAAAATACCAGGTCCATGTTATGGCAAGAACATCTCAAATAAGCAAAGGGAGAATGCCAAGACTGCAAAGCTGTCATCAAGGCAACGTGTGGCTACTTTGAAGAATCTAAAATATATTTTGATTTATTTAACACTTTTTTGGTTACTACATGATTCCATGTGTTATTTTATAGTTTTGATTTATTCACTATTGTTATACAATGTCGAAAATAGTAAAAATAAAGAAAAACCCTTGAATGACATTTTTGTCTGGTCTGTATATATGTGCACTTTTCACCCTGTGTGTTCTGTTTGTTTTGTTCTCCTGTCTGGCGTGTTTTTCTGACAGCTGAAGTCGGAGAGTTTTAGTTCATTAAGGTTCAACCTCTCTCTCTCTCTCTCTCTCTCAACTTGACTACACTCATCTCTCTCTTTGTGTCTTTTGTTTCTCTCTCTCTCTATGCTTTGTGTGTGTGTGTGTGTGTGTGTGTGTGATGTGCAGTCTTTACCTTGTCATGATTAACTTTCCCTGACACCTATAATGTCTCCCAGACTAGAAGCTAGGATTTTAAGCTAAAGGTACAGTTGTGTTTGTTCACAGTATGTTCTCTGTTCCCTATGCAAAGCAGTGGCCATATACACACCCACACCAAAAGTTCAGAGACCCAGAGATAGTCACACCTGGAAAGGCTTATGGTCTCATTACAGCTATTACAGACAGATAAAGGTGATCACGCTCTGTGTGTATGTGGTCAGCTCCAGATGTGCAGTAAAGTTAATGCAGTAATGGACTATCTATTCTCCTGTACTATTATTCACTCTTTTCCCTTTTCCCCCAAGAATGGTTGAGCCCAGTCCCCCAGCGTTGCATCTCCATGCCAACGGTGATGTCAGCATGGTGGGCATTGGTGTGAAGCAGGAGGAGGTGGAGTCTGGAGGAGAAGGGGGAGGAACCAAGGCTGAGCCGCACTCCTCTTCTGCCTGTGATTGGTCAGGACATCAGCCAATGGCGAGACCGGAGTCTAGACAGCTGACTCCTCCCCTCTCCCGTTCACCCTCAGTAAGAAAGAAACTCCTCCCATTTCTTTATTTTAATCTATTATTTTGTTTATCTAGGTGTGCTGTTTACCCTGTTAGTCCCCACCTATACAGTCGTGGCAAAAGTTTTGAGAATGACACAAATATAAATTTTCACAAAGTCTGCTGCCTCAGTTTGTATGATGGCAATTTGCATATACTCCAGAATGTTATGAAGAGTGATTAGATGAATTGCAATTAATTGCAAAGTCCCTCTTTGCCATGCAAATGAACTGAATCCCCAAAAAACATTTCCACTGCATTTCAGCCCTGCCACAAAAGGACCAGCTGACATCATGTCAGTGATTCTCTCGTTAACACAGGTGTGAGTGTTGACGAGGACAAGGCTGGAGATCACTCTATCTTGTATATTGAGTTCAAATAACAGACTGGAAGCTTCAAAAGGAGGGTGGTGCTTGGAATCATTGTTCTTCCTCTGTCAGCCATGGTTACCTGCAAGGAGACAAGTGCCGTCATCATTGCTTTGCACAAAAAGGGCTTCACAGGCAAGGATATTGCTGCCAGTAAGATTGCACCTGAATCAACCACTTATCGGATAATCAAGAACTTCAAGGAGAGCGGTTCAATTGTTGTGAAGAATGTTTCAGGACGCCCAAGAAAGTCCAGCAAATGCCAGGACCGTCTCCTAAAGTTGATTCAGCTGCGGGACCGTGGAACCACCAGTACAGAGCTTGCTCACGAATGGCATTAGGCAGGTGTGAATGCATCTGCACGCACAGTGAGGCGAAGGATTTTGGAGGATGGCCTGGTGTCAAGAAGCGCAGCAAAGAAGCCACTTCTCTCCAGGAAAAACATCCGGGACAGACTGATATTCTGCAAAAGGTACAGGGATTGGACTGCTGAGGACTCGGGTAAAGTCATTTTCTCTGATGAATCCCCTTTCCGATTGTTTGGGGCATCCAGAAGAAAGCTTGTCCGGAGAAGACAAGGTGAGCGCTACCATCAGTCCTGTGTCATGCCAACAGTAAAGCATCCTGAGACAATTTATGTGTGGGGTTGCATCTCAGCCAAGGGAGTGGGCTCACTCTCACAATTTTGCCTAAGAACACAGCTATGAATAAAGAATGGTACCAACACATCCTCCGAAAGCAACTTCTCCCAACCATCCAGGAATAGTTTGGTGACGAACAATGCCTTTTCCAGCATGATGGAGCACCTTGCTATAAGGCAAAAGTGATAACTACGTGGCCCGGGGAACAAAACATCGATATTTTGGGTTCATGGCCAGGAAACTCCCCAGACCTTAATCCCATTGAGAACTTGTGGTCAATCCCCAAGAGGCGGGTGGACAAACAAAAACCCACAAATTCTGACAAACTCCAAGCATTGATTATGCAAGAATGGGCTGCCATCAGTCAGGATATGGCCCAGAGGTTAATTGACAGCATGCCAGGGCGGATTGCAGAGGTCTTGAAAAAGAAGGGTCAACACTGCAAATATTGACTCTTTGCATCAACTTCATGTAATTGTCAATAAAAGCCTTTGACACTTATGAAATGCTTGTAATTATACTTCAGTATAAAAATATCTAAAGGCACTGAAGCAGCAAACTTTGTGGAAATTAATATTTGTGTCATTCTCAAAACTTTTGGCCACGACTGTAGACACTTACACAGATCTGGTTGAAGTGTGCTTATCAACGGCTGGCTTGCTA
Source organism: Salmo trutta (assembly GCF_901001165.1). Lineage (NCBI taxonomy): Eukaryota > Metazoa > Chordata > Actinopteri > Salmoniformes > Salmonidae > Salmo > Salmo trutta. Next base: position 35,127,753 of record NC_042972.1, on the reverse strand, counting down.
CAGTTTGTTAGCTTTCTAAACACACAGACAGACGGTAGGATTGTTGAGCGTCTGCCGGACGAGAGTATTTAGCACCTCTGAACAGATTGCCTGCCGTAATTTGCAAAACAAGTGCAAACCGGTTCTGCATGTAGAAATGGGCTAAAATGATGGCCGTCAGTCGCTCACCGGCGGGTGGTCTCTACAGTGGGGGAAAAAAGTATTTGATCCCCTGCTGATTTTGTACGTTTGCCCAAAGAAATGATCAGTCTATACTTTTAATGGTAGGTTTATTTGAACAGTGAGAGACAGAATAACAACAACAAAAAATCCAGAAAAACGCATGTCAAAAATGTTATAAAATGATTAGCATTTTAATGAGGGAAATTTGACCCCTCTGCAAAACATTACTTAGTACTTGGTGGCAAAACCCTTGTTGGCAATCACAGAGGTCAAATGTTTCTTGTAGTTGGCCACCAGGTTTGCACACATCTCAGGAGGGATTTTATCCCACTCCTCTTTGCAGATCTTCTCCAAGTCATTAAGGTTTCGAGGCTGACGTTTGGCAACTCGAACCTTCAGCTCCCTCCACAGATTTTACTGGCTAGGCCACTCCAGGACCTTAATGTGCTTCTTCTTGAGCCACTCCTTTGTTGCCTTGGCCGTGTGTTTTGGGTCATTGTCATGCTGGAATACCCATCCACGACCCATTTTCAATGCCCTGGCTGAGGGAAGGAGGTTCTCACCCAAGATTTGACGGTACACGGGCCCGTCCATCGTCCCTTTGATGCGGTGAAGTTGTCCTGTCCCCTTAGTAGAAAAACACCCCCAAAGCATGTTTCCACCTCCATGTTTGACGGTGGGGATGGTGTCTTGGGGGTCATAGGCAGCATTCCTCCTCCAAACACGGCAAGTTGAGTTGATGCCAAAGAGCTCCATTTTGATCTCATCTGACCACAACACTTTCACCCAGTTGTCCTCTGAATCATTCAGATGATCATTGGCAAACTTCAGACGGGCATGTTTATGTGCTTTCTTGAGCAGGGGGACCTTGCGGGCGCTGCAGGATTTCAGTCCTTCACGGCGTAGTGTGTTACCAATTGTTTTCTTGGTGACTATGGTCCCAGCTGCCTTGAGATCATTGACAAGATCTTCCCGTGTAGTTCTGGGCTGATTCCTCACCGTTCTCATGATCATTGCAACTCCACGAGGTGAGATCTTGCATGGAGCCCCAGGCCGAGGGAGATTGACAGTTATTTTGTGTTTCTTCCATTTGCGAATAATTGCACCAACTGTTGTCACCTTCTCAACAAGCTGCTTGGTGATGGTCTTGTAGCCCATTCCAGCCTTGTGTAGGTCTACAATCTTGTCCCTGACATCCTTGGAGAGCTCTTTGGTCTTGGCCATGGTGGAGAGTTTGGAATCTGATTGATTGACTGCTTCTGTGGACAGGTGTCTTTTATACAGGTAACAATCTGAGATTAGGAGCACTCCCTTTAAGAGTGTGCTCCTAATCTCAGCTCGTTACCTGTATAAAAGACACCTGGGAGCCAGAAATCTTTCTGATTGAGATGGGGTCAAATACTTATTTCCCTCATTAAAATGCACATCAATTTATAACATTTTTGACATGTGTTTTTCTGGATTTTTTTGTTGTTATTCTGTCTCTCACTGTTCAAATAAACCTACCATTAAAATTATAGACTGATAATTTCTTTGTCAGTGGGCAAACGTACAAAATCAGCAGGGGATCAAATACTTTTTTCCCTCACTGTATAACACACTGCTCCGACAGCAAGTGAACAAATGGCGATCGAACGGCCTCCTTCTGTACAGACTGACAATTGTTCTGGTAAGTTTTCTCCTTAACGCTGTTTTTCCCTGTTCTTGGTAGGAGGGCTCTCTGGGTAAGGAACAGCTTCTCAGACAGAGTCCTGTGGGGGTGAAGGGGGGCAACAGGGGGTCCGACCACCGACCAGAGGGACACAAGCACCCCACTGTCAGCGAAGGTATGGTACACCTCGTCTGCTCCCCAGTGTAATATGTTTCTGATCATTACATTGCTCTTTGGAGATCTCTCCTGAACATTGATAGAGGTCAATGTGAAGGATTTTCAGTGGATCACATTAGGACTGAGGAGGCTAGATGAGTTTAACTAGTGTGCTCAAGTTTGCTCCTATTCATTGGGTACAGGATTACATTGAATTTCAAATGTCTGTTTTTCTTATTTGAGAGAGTTTACACAATGTACTTTCCTATTGAAATCCTTACAAAGTAGCAGACCTTGAGAGTTTGGAAATATTGATTCAAACGCATGTGCTCACTCACTCACTCACTCACTCACTCACTCACTCACTCACTCACTCACTCACTCACTCACTCACTCAACATGCACACACCCCAGACGCATGCACACACACCATATAACTCTGTCTGTTCATACAATATGGCGGCTGAACAACAACATCAACAAAAAGTAAAAACTCATCCATGTCATGTGTCCTGTTGGCAGTCATGCCCACCATAGAGAAGCTGCTGAGTGTGGACTGGAGGGAGAAACTTCTGGACAAAAGCTTCCTGGGAGGCAATCACTTGAAAGGTGAGCTCTCACCCCTTTACCCCTAACCCCTCATCTTTACCTCTCATCCTTTTACCCCTGACCCCTTTACTGCTAATCCCTGACCCCTCATCTATACCGCTCACCCCTGACTGGCCCATCAGTGCTCTGTCTTACCTGTCTCTCTCCACCTGTCTGTCAGTCTCTGCCTGCCTGCTTGCCTGTCTGTCTCTATATCGAATGGGCTCTATGTTTTATCCTGTTTGTACTCATCCCTCTCTCTAACCACAGTTTTCATGCGTGTAAAGTCATCCCATATAAAAAAAATCACGACAAGTGTGATAGAAACAGAAAGTGGCGGTACAATTTTATAAATGTGGACAGACAATTTGTTTGTTATGTTGTGTTGTCCTTCCAATTCGATTTGGAAAAGCATGCGTAGTTTAGGCTACAGGATGGTGAAAGTGCACGTGATGAGCTTGATGCTCCTTTCCAATAAAATCTAGGGTCTTAATTTGTATGCTAGTGACATGATCAGTGCTTAGCTGCCATTAACAGATAAAAATGATCTTGCGCTCTTGCTCTTTCAGGCACTCCAGAGTCTTTGGCAGAGAAGGAGCTGCAGTTGTTGTTGATGATCAACCAACTGAGTGGTCTGAGGGAGCAGCTGCTGGGAGCCCATTCTGAGCAGAGGAACATGGCCACCCTGCTGTTGGAGAAACAACAGCAGCAGATGGAGCTGGCCAGACAGCAGCAGGAACAGGTGACCCTGACCTCTGACCCCTAATACACACACTTTTATTTTTTATTTAACCTTTATTTATCTAGGAAAGTCAGTTAAGAAAAAATCTTATTTACAATGATGGCCTACCCCGGCCAAACCCTGACGACGCTGGGCCAATTGTGTGCAGCCCTATGGGACTCCCAATCACGTTCGGATGTGATACAGCCTGGATTCGAACCAGAGACTATTGCACTGAGATGCAGTGCCTTAGACCGCTATGCCACTTGGGAGCCCACTGACCCCTAACCTGGGTTTACCTTGTCTTACCTGAGTGTACCTGGGCTAGACTATATGTTTTTAATGGGCATGTTCCTCCACCCAGGCGTTGCTGATTCATGCCATATCTTAAAACGCCTGGATAGGTATTTTGTAACTAATCATATGTTACAGTAATCTGTCAGTCGATGACAGTCTGACGTGGCACCCAACCATTGGTTAAGGCATGCAACATCTGAGCAGAGGAAAACAACAAATGTGTGTGGTTTATTTCAGATCGCCAAACAGCAGCAGCAGCTGATCCAGCAGCAGCACAAAATCAACCTGCTTCAGCAGCAGATCCAGGTGAGTACTTTATAAATTACATGCTATTTTTAGAACATAATTTTGAAGTATCTCTGACCTTGTGCCCTCTGTCTGACCTGGTCATAGCAGGTGAACATGCCCTACGTGATGATCCCAGCTTTCCACCCCAACAACCAGCAACTACCTGTCACCTCCGACACACAGATGACCATGCCTCTGCAGCCAATCCCCTGCAAGCCAGGTGAGTCACATCCCGCCCCCAGCCTCTCTTAGCAAATCCCCTGACAGCCAGGTGAGTCACATCCTACCCCAAACCTCATTTAGACAATCCCCTACAAACCAGGGGGGTCTAATCCGGCCCGTGGGTGGTTTTAAGTAAAACAATTTTATATATATATATATATATATATATATATATTGCCTTCAGAAAGTATTCCCACCCCTTGACTTTTTCTATGTTTTGTTGTGTTATAGCCTGAATTTAAAATTGATTAAATTGAGATTTGTTGTCACTGGCCTACACACAATACTCCATAATGTCAAAGTGGAATTATGTTTTTCAAAAAATTTTATTAAAAAGAATTACATGAAAAGCTGAAATGTCTTGAGTCAATAAGTATTGAACCCCTTTGTTATGGCCAGCCTAAATAAGTTCACGAGTAAAAATGTGCTGAACAAGTCACATAAGTTACATGGACTCACTCTGTGTGCAATAATAGTGTTTAACATGATTTTTGAACGACTACCTTATCTCTGTACCCCACACATACAATTATCTGTAAGGTCCCTCCGTCGAGCAGTGCATTTCAAACACAGATTCAACCACAAAGACCAGGGAGGTTTTCCAATGCCTCATAAAAAAAAAGAAGCAGACCATTGAATATTCCTTTGAGCATGATGAAGTTATTAATTACACTTTAGATGTTAGCGTTTAATGGAAGTGATTGGAGAAAAATGAGGATGGATCAACAACATTGTAGTTACTCCACAATACGAACCTAATTGACAGAGTGCAAAAAAGATAGCCTGTACAGAAAACATGCATCCTGTTTGCAACAAGGCACTAAGGTTATACTGAAGAAAAAAAAAACATGACTGAGTACCACTCTTCATGTTTTCAAGCACGGTGGTATCTGCATCATGTTATGGATATGCTTGTCATCAGCAAGGACTGGGGAGTTTTTCAGGATAAAAATAAACAAAATGGAGCTAAGCACAGGCAAAGTCCTAATGGAAAACCTGGTCCAGTCTGCTTTCCAACAAACACTGGGAGACAAATTCACCTTTCAGCAGGACAATAACCTAAAACACAGATCTACATTAGAGTTAATTAGCAAGACAACATTGAATGTTCCTAAATGGCCTAGTTACAGTTTTGACTAAACCTCTCTGGAACATGTGGGACGCTAGCGTCCCACCCACCCGCAGTACACATTATCAACAGCCAGTGAAATAGCAGGACGGCAAATTCAAAACAACAAAAATCTCATTTCAAATTTCTCAAACATACAAGTATTATACACCATTTTAAAGATCAGATTCTCCTTAATCCAACCACAGTGTCCGATTTCAAAAAGGCTTTACGGCGAAAGCATAACATTAGATTATGTTAGGACACCGCCTAAACAAGAAAAACCACACACCCAAATGTTCCAAGCAAGGAGAGGCGTCACAAAAACCAGAAATACAGCTAAAATTAATCACTAACCTTTGATCTTCATCAGATGACACTCCCCCAGGACTTAATGTTATACAATACATGTATGTTTTGCTTGATAAAGTTCATATTTATATCCATAAACCCCATTTTACATTGGCGCGTGAAAATGTATTCCCTCCAAAACCTCCGGTGAATGAGCACATCAATTTACAAAAATACTCATCATAAACGTTGATAAAATTTACAACAGTTATTGAAAAAATTATAGATACACTTCTCCTTAATGCAACCGCTGTGTCAGATTTCAAAATAGCTTTACGGCGAAAGCACATTTTTCAATATTCTGAGTACAGAGCTCAGCCATCAAAGCAAGCTATACAGTTACCCGCCAAGTTCTGGAGTCAACTAAACTCAGAATTAGTATTATAAATCTTCACTTACCTCTGCTGATCTTCGTCGGAATGCTCTCCCAGGACTCCCACTTCCACAAGAAATGTTCGTTTTGTTCGATAAACTCCATGTTTATGTCCAAATACCTCCGTTTTGTTCGCGCGTTCAGATCACTAATCCAAAGGCATAACGCGAGAGCACAAAACCAGAGACGAAAATTCAAATGGTTCCATTACCGCTCATAGAAACATGTCAAACGATGTTTACAATCAATCCTTAGGGTCTTTTTAACATAAATCTTCGATATTATTCCAACCGGACAATAGCGTATTCATTACAGAGGAAAAAGAAGGAACGGCGCGCTTGCGTGCCTGCGCAGTAAACAACTCGTTGGTCCCAGGCTTGAGTCAGCTCCTATTCTCTGCCCAGCAACAGTAGAAGCATAAAACAAGGTTCTAAAGACTGTTGACATCTAGTGAAAGCCTTAGGAAGTGCAAAATGACCCCACAGACACTGTAGTTTGAATAGGGATTAGATAGAAAAACTACAAGTCACTTCCTGCTTGGATTTTTTCTCAGGTTTTTGCCTGCCATATGAGTTCTGTTATACGCACAGATATCATTCAGCGTGTTTTCTATCCAAATCTACTAATAATATGCATATCCTACCTTCTGGGCCCGAGTAGCAGGCAGTTTAATTTGGGCATGTTATTCATCTGAATACTGCCCCCTGTCACCAAGATTAAATCTGCTTGAAAATCTTTTGCAAGACTTAAATGTCTGTCTAACAATGATCAACAACCAACTTAACAGAGGTTTAAGAATAAAAATAAAAAAAGTTGTATTTTTTTATTTAACCTTTTATTTAACTAGGCAAGTCAGTTAAGAACAAATTGTTATTTACAATGATGGCCTACCCCGGCCAAACCCTCCCCTAACCCGGACGAAACTGGGCCAATTGTGCACCACCCTATGGGACTCCCAGTCACGGCCGGTTGTGATACAGCCCGGGATCCAACCAGGGTGTGTAGTGATGCCTCTAGCACTGAGATGCAGTGCCTTAGACCGCTGCGCCACTCGGGAGCCTCCTTATATTAAATATTGCACAACCCACAAAGACTCAAAGCTGTAAACACTGCCGAAGGTGTTTTTAAAATGTAATTACTCTGGGGTGAATACTTATCAAATTAAGATATTAGTTTTAGGTTTTTCATAAATGATATAATTTTTTAAAGAATTATTCTTTACATTTACATTTACGTCATTTAGCAGACACTCTTATCCAGAGCGACTTACAAATTGGTGCATTCACCTTATAATATCCAGTGGAACAACCACTTTACAATAGTACATCTTCTTCCACTTTGACATTAGAGTATTTTGTGTAGATTGTTGACAAAAAATGACAATTCAGTCAATTTTAATACCACTTTGTAACATAACAAAATGTGTAAGGCACTGTATATATGTGTCTTTATTTACTTTTTGGGAGGGGACTAACTCAATATGCTTTAAAATGTCTAAAACCAATTTGAAACTGTATAGAAATGATAATGGACCTACATTCATACAGTTCCTTGACTGTAAAGCTAGACAGTCAGGGAGCATCAGAAATGAATTATTTTTTTGTGCAAATTTTAACATTGAGGAAATATAACCAATTTTCAGTGTGGTCCTCCGGACCTCGTTGAAGACCGAATGCAGTCCCCCGGGAAAAATGAGTTTGACACCCTTGGGCTAGACTGAAGCAGATATGTATTTTTACCTAGAATTCCACAGACCATGTCCCCAATGCAATGCTTTCCAAAAAGGAGGGTTGGTTGGGGCCCATTGGTGGGATGTGACATGGCTTAGATTACTCAGTGGTTCATCATAAACACTCAATCCTCTCATACACTATGAAATCAAATAAGTAACGAGCTGACATCAAGTGATCGCTGTGGACTTTTAATGTCAATCGCCCCCCCCCCCCCCAAAAAAACAAAAAACATTGTCAATTTGGCTCCTCTGTTTTGTTTGTCTTGTTGCTATGTACTGTGTAAATTGCTTGAGCAACGACCAGACGTCCATTTCATATGGTATTGTGGTCAGTAACCTTCTCAGTCAAACCCCCTTTTCCCTGTTCTTGCCCTTCAATGTGTTGTGCAGTCAGCATGATGGTAGTACAGATAATGTTTTCTAAACGTTGTTTGGATGTTATTGATTTTGTTCCCTTCTGACAGTGATTGTGAAGCTTTCATCTCCCCGTTTTATTTAACAGTGGACTATCCCATGCATCTACTGCAGAACCTTCACTCCGCCCCTATGAAAAGGCCCAGTGGTACCTTCCGACAGGTAGTGATTTTCATCCATATTATACTGGGCATATACCTATACTATAGTATACCCTTATTATACTATATTACATACTGGTCCTTTGTAACTCAGTTGGTAGAACATGGCGCTTGTAACGCCAGGGTAGTGGGTTCGATTCCCGGGACCACCCATACGTAAAATTAATGCACACATGACTGTAAGTCACTTTGGATAAAAGCATCTGTTAAATATTATTATATCACTATACATTATACTGTACACATTACACTACATACTATACTGTACACATTATACAATACTGTACACATTACACTACATACTATAATGTACACATTATACTATACTGTACACATTACACTATATACTATACTGTACACATTATACAATACTGTACACATTACACTACATACTATAATGTACACATTATACTATACTGTACACATTACACTATATACTATACTGTACACATTATACAATACTGTACACATTACACTACATACTATAATGTACACATTATACTATACTGTACACATTACACTACATACTATACTGTACACATTATACAATACTGTACACATTACACTACATACTATAATGTACACATTATACTATACTGTACACATTACACTACATACTATAATGTACACATTAAACAATACTGTACACATTACACTACATACTATACTGTACACATTACACTACATACTATAATGTACACATTATACTATACTGTACACATTACACTATATACTATACTGTACACATTATACAATACTGTACACATTACACTACATACTATAATGTACACATTATACTATACTGTACACATTACACTACATACTATACTGTACACATTATACAATACTGTACACATTACACTACATACTATAATGTACACATTATACTATACTGTACACATTACACTATATACTATACTGTACACATTACACTATACTGTACACATTATACTATACTGTACACATTACACTAAACTGTACACTGTACACATTACACTACACTGTACACTATACTGTACACTGTATACTACACTGTACACATTACACTACACTGTATACTGTACAAATTACACGACACTGTATACTATACACTGTAAACTGTACACATTACACGATACTGCACACTGTTTACTGTACAGTTTACATTACATACTATACTGTACACATTATACTATACTGTACATATTACACTACACTGTATACTATACTGTACACTGTATACTATACTGTACACATTACACTACACTGTATACTATACTGTACACATTACACTACACTGTATACTATACTGTACACATTACACTATACTGTATGCTATACTGTGCACTGTATACTGTACACATTACACTACACTGTATACTGCACACTTTTTACTGTACAGTACACATTACATTACATACTATACTGTACACATTACACTACACTGTATACTATACTGTACACATTATACTATACTGTACACATTACACTACATGGTATACTATACTGTACACATTACACAACACTGTATACTGTACACATTACACTAAACTGTATACTATACTGTACACTGTATACTATACTGTACACTGTATACTATACTGTACACATACTATACTGTACACATTACACTACACTGTATACTATACTGTACACATTACACGACACTGTATACTGCACACATTACATTACATTACACTGTATACTGTACACATTACACTACACTGTATACTGTACACATTACACTACACCATTACACTACACTGTATACTATACTGTACACTGTATACTATACTGTACACATTACACAACACTGTATACTGCACACTGTTTATTGTACAGTACACATTACATTACATAGTATACTGTAGACATAATACTATACTGTACACATTACACGACACTGTATACTGTACATATTACACTAAACTGTACACTGTACACTACACTGTATACTGTACACATTACACGACACTGTATACTATACTGTACACAGTATACTATACTGTACACATTACACGACACTGTATACTGCACACATTACACTACACTGTATACTGTACACATTACACTACACCATTACACTACACTGTATACTATACTGTACACATTACACAACACTGTATACTGCACACTGTTTATTGTACAGTACACATTACATTACATACTATACTGTAGACATAATACTATACTGTACACATTACACGACACTGTATACTGTACATATTACACTAAACTGTACACTGTACACATTACACTACACTGTATACTGTACACATTACACGACACTGTATACTATACTGTACACTGTATACTATACTGTACACATTACACGACACAGTATACTGCACACTGTATACTATACAGTACACATTACACTACATACTGTACACTAGAGGTCAACCGATTATGATTTTTTTCGATACCGATTATTGGAGGACCAAAAAAGCCGCTACCGATTTAATCGCCCGATTTATTATTATGCTTTTTTTTTGTGTGTGTGTGTGTGTGTATATATATATATATATATATATATATATATATATACATACATACATACATACATACATACATACATACATACACACACACACACACACACACACACACACACACACACACACACACACACACACACACACACACACACACACACACACACACAGCTCTGAAGTGACAATGATACTGAAGAGTCTGCTTAGGAGACATACTCTCAACTGTTTGAATAATAAAAATAGAGTTTAAGTTACCTGTGATGAATGCTGAAAACAAAAACTGTAATTTCTATATGCAGGAAATCCTATTTTAATAATGGGCATGGTAAGAATTGACTACCAAAGTGCGAGTCATAATTTCCATGACACCTAGCAAAATCTGAAAAGCGGTTCCTTCATTTATTCCATAGGATATTTTTAGATTAACTTAAAATAAGGTCTGTGTTTGGTTTAGGCTTACACCACTTTGCCAATTTTATAACTGTGTAGATATCCATAGGATATAACTCTGATCAATATAAGCGAAGATAATTTTTTTTGTAGAGTGGATTTATGAAAATATGTTGACAAACGTTACCTAGTGAGATTTACACGGGTATCAAAACGCCGAGGCGGTTTAAGCACAAAACACAGACCTTATTTGAAGTAGATCAAGACATTCTCTATGGAAGACATGAACGGTAAAATAGCGAAGGAACCCCTTTCAAGTTCAGCCGCAAGTTATTACAGGAATTATGACGCGTCGACTATTTCTCTCTAAACCATATACCTTTGACTATTACGAGCCTGCTGCTGCCTACCACCGCTCAGTCAGACTGCTCTATCAAATATCAAATCATAGACTTAACTATAATATAATAAACCTTAGGTCATTAATATGGTCAAATCCGGAAACTATCATCTCAAAAACATTATTCTTTCAGTGACATACGGAACCGTTCCGTATTTTATCTAACGGGTGGCATCCATAAGTCTAAATATTCCTGTTACATTGCAGAACCTACAATGATATTTCATAGTTCCGTTCTGGCAAATTAGTTCGCAACGAGCCAGATTCTGTATACCCTGATTCTGCGTGCAACGAACGCAAGAGAACTGACACAATTTCACCTGGTTAATATTGCCTGCTAACCTGGATTTCTTTTAGCTAAATATGCAGGTTTAAAAATATATACTTCTGTGTATTGATTTTAAGAAAGGCATTGATGTTTATGGTTAGGTACAGTCGTGCAACGATTGTGCTTTTTTTCGCAAATGCGCTTTTGTTAAATCATCCCCCGTTTGGCGAAGTCTTCTGTGTTTGTTAGGAAGAAATAAGTCTTCACAGTTCGCAACGAGCCAGGAGGCCAAAACTGCTGCATATACCCTGACTCGGTTTGCAAGAGAAGTGACACATTTTCCCTAGTTAAAAGAAATTCATGTTAGCAGGCAATATTAACTAAATATGCAGGTTTAAAAATATATACTTGTGTATTGATTTTAAGAAAGACATTGATGTTTATGGTTAGGTACACGTCGGAGCAAAGACAGTCCTTTTTCTCGAATGCGCACCACATCGATTATATGCAAAGCAGGACAGGCTAGATAAACTAGTAATATCATCAACCATGTGTAGTTTAGTGTTTATGATTGATTGATTGTTTTTTTTATAAGATAAGTTTAATGCTAGCTAGCAACTTACCTTGGCAACGTAAAGCAGGTGGTTAGAGCGTTGGGCTAGTTAACGTAAGGTTGCATCCCCAGGCTGACAAGGTAAAAATCTGTCCTTCTGCCCCTGAACAAGGCAGTTAACCCACCGTTCCTAGGCCATCATTGAAAATAAGAATGTGTTCTTTAACTGACTTGCCTAGTTAAATAAAGCTTTAAAAAAAAAATAATAATAAAAATTTGTTTTTTAAATAAATCGGCAAATCGGTGGCCAAAAATACCGATTACCGATTGTTATGAAAACTTGAAATCGGCCCTAATTAATCGGTCGACCTCTACTGTACACATTATACTATACTGTACACATTACACTACACTGTATACTATACTGTTCACATTATACTATACTGTTCACATTATACTATACTGTACACATTACATGACACTGTATACTGTACACATTACACGACACTGTATACTGTACACATTACACGACACTGTATACTGTACACATTACACTACACTGTATACTATACTGTATACTATACTGTACACATTACACTACACTGTATACTGTACACATTACACTACACTGTATACTATACTGTACACATTACACAACACTGTATACTGCACTGTATACTATACAGTACACATTACACTACATACTATACTGTACACATTATACTATACTGTACACATTACATGACACTGTATACTGCACACTGTATACTATACAGTACACATTACACTACATACTATACTGTACACATTATACTATACTGTACACATTACACTACACTGTATACTATACTGTACACATTACATGACACTGTACACATTACACTAAACTGTATACTATACTGTACACATTACACAACACTGTACACTATACAGTACACATTACACTATATACTATACTGTACACATTACACTACACTGTACGCTATACTGTACACATTACACTATACTGTACACCTTACACTACACTGTACACTATACTGTACACATTACACTATACTGTACACATTACACTACAGTGTATACTATACTGTACACCAGCCTTTCTTAAAGTATGGGTCTTTGGGTCGCGGACCTGTTAATGGTGGGTCGCGACGTGTCAGAGTAAATTGATAATTATTTCATTAATTACTGGAATTGATTTGGCCAAGTGCACCTGCGCTCTCTGTTCAGTGCGCTCTCTGCTTAGCAGCGGTCTCTGCTCAGTTTGGCAGCTTCGCGAGTGTGAGAGGGAGATGCCCGTGTGGTTCGCTGTTTACCGGATCTTTTTTCTGCAGTTTTCTTGAAGATTATTCTGCAACACACACGATGCAGTCTAGTAGAAAGAGGAGGAAGGGAAGCGCTACTAAGGTACACAATAGTAAATGTTGGTAGACAGAAGGTGCTCTTTGGTAAAAGGGTTGAGTTGGTCTTCAAAAAGAAAGGAGGACCAAGGCACTCTTCATATAATTTATTAAAATGCCTTTATTAGTATGGCATGTTCAATAGAAACAATGTTTTTAAAAAACCGACGCGTTTCGGCTGCATGGCCTTCATCAGGGTGTACAAAGAAATAATACAATGTTCTCTGTTTAACAGCTTTTCCAATTAACCCTAATTAGAAGGGGGAGTGGTTAAAATTGATTGGACACACCTAGTAAGCAATAGTATACACACTTTAAAGTGAAATGCTGTAGCTATGTTATCATAAAAATGTAACTCCAAACTAGAAGTATCAGAACACTTAGAAAGGTAGTTCTAACCTTAAATATGTCTGGGCGAAGTGTCAAGAATAAGAAAGCAATACATTCCATAGTACACTAGAACACAGCAAAACATGAACAACAAAAGTCTAAACATAGCTGAGGGCAATTGAGCAAAAATATCCACTAGATGACAGCAAATGTACCCATCACAACCCTACAGGAAGGGTGAGAAATCCATATCTTCATTTAAACCCGGGTATTTAGTGGCCTGTAGTTTGTAAATCCAAAAACTTTCCATTTGGTTTAACTGTTTAAGGCGGTCCCCTTTTCTAATAGAGGCCGGGATATGATCAATACCCATAGCTTGTAGGGAGGCAGGGTTGCCATGGTGTAAGGACTTGTAGTGCCTTGCCATGGGGTAGTCTTCATTTCCTACCCGTATGGCGTACTTGTGTTCCGCTAGGCGATCTTGAAGGCGTCTCTTTGTCCGTCCAATGTAGAACACCTTGCACTGAGGACATTCCAATCTATAGATGACATGAGTGGTTTTGCAGTTAATGAAATGCTTGACGTAATACTCCATTTTGGAAGCTGTATCAACGAAAGACTTTTTCTGTGCAATATTTCTGCAATGGTTGCACTGGTTACATTTAAAAGAGCCCTTGGGTTTGTGGCCAAGCCAAGTTTTTTGAGAGTCACCTGGAAGACCACAACCCGTTCATTTTTGGACAATGATTCAACTGCATCCCTCTCTATCTTAGAAAGGTTACGTCGTGATTGGTTGGAGTCAATTTTACCCTTAAACAGATTTTCCACATCAAAATTCACCTTCTTGGCAAATGTATTTAGTGTGGCATTCTGGACAATGGGACAAAAGGTGGACTTGGGCTTAAAAGCAGACAAAGGTGGCGCTACAGTAGTGTGGAGTAAAGACAAATATGTGACAGAAGCCTACCGTCAATTAGACAATGATGAATTCTACCAATCTCTTAGCTTCAACCCTACAGAGAACCTAAAAATTGAGTTGAAAGGGATCCTCACAGAAGCTAAGGAGAATGGCTACATTTCAGATAATGAGTTCAAATTTCTTTTCAATGGCAGTCCACGTATGGCTTCTTTTTACCTTCTTCCAAAAGTCCACAAAAATCTTGAAAATCCCCCAGGCAGGCCAGTCATTAGTGGTAATGAAAGTCTGACAGAACCCATCTCTAAGTACATTGATTACTTTATTAAGCCTTTTCTGACGTCACTCCCAGCCTATCTTCAAGATACCACAGATGTGTTGAACAAAATTAAGGAATTGAATAATATAGGTACAGCTTCCTTTTTAGTCACCATGGATGTGGAGTCTCTTTACACCACCATTGAACATGAACAAGGTTTGGCAGCTATGCACCATTTCTTGAGTACCCGACCTGAAACTGAGATGCCTCCTACAGAATTCATTGTCTCACTGACTGAATGGACTCTTAATCATAACATCTTTATCTTTCAGGACCGTATTTTTAAACAGGTCAAAGGATGTGCCATGGGAGCTTGCTATAGCCCTTCCTATGCTGGTTTGTACTTGGGTAAATGGGAAAATGACTTCATTTTGGATCCTTCTAATAACCATTTCTTTGACCGGATTATATGGTGGGGACGCTATATTGGTAATGTTTGCCTTTTTTGGTCCGGCTCAGAAGATGAACTTATTTCCTTCCACCAATACCTTAACAGCATTAACCCTAACATCAAACTAACTATGGAGTATAGCAAGGATAACATTCATTTTTTGGACCTCGACATCAGTAAAAATGACAAAGGTTGTTTGCACACATCAATCTTTAGGAAGCCTACAGATGGGAATACCATTCTGAGGGCAGACAGCTTTCACCCCAAAAGGCTAAAAGAGAATATTCCATATGGCCAATTCCAAAGAGTCCGCAGAATTTGCGATCAGGAAACAGACTATGTTGTCAAATCTGCTGAATTGGAGAATCGTTTCTTGAATCGGGGCTACAGCGTCCAGGTCCTGAAAGATGCAGGTATAAGGGCTGGATTACTTGACAGAGAGAACTTGTTGCGAAGAGGAGTGCCTCGTGATGCATCAGAGAGAGTGTATTTTGTTACAAAATACAGCACTGAAGCAGAGAACATTAAAAGAATCATAAAAAATAATTGGGGAATCATCCAAAGTGATACGCTACTACGCCAAGTCTTTCCTGAGCCACCAGTCATAAGCTTTAAGAGATGTCCTACCCTAAAGGACAAATTAGTCCACAGTTATCTTCCGGGTGACTCTCAAAAACCTTGGCTTGGCCACAAACCCAAGGGCTCTTTTAAATGTAACCAGTGCAACCATTGCAGAAATATTGCACAGAAAAAGTATTTCGTTGATACAGCTTCCAAAATGGAGTATTACGTCAAGCATTTCATTAACTGCAAAACCACTCATGTCATCTATAGATTGGAATGTCCTCAGTGCAAGGTGTTCTACATTGGACGGACAAAGAGACGCCTTCAAGATCGCCTAGCGGAACACAAGTACGCCATACGGGTAGGAAATGAAGACTACCCCATGGCAAGGCACTACAAGTCCTTACACCATGGCAACCCTGCCTCCCTACAAGCTATGGGTATTGATCATATCCCGGCCTCTATTAGAAAAGGGGACCGCCTTAAACAGTTAAACCAAATGGAAAGTTTTTGGATTTACAAACTACAGGCCACTAAATACCCGGGTTTAAATGACGATATGGATTTCTCACCCTTCCTGTAGGGTTGTGATGGGTACATTTGCTGTCATCTAGTGGATATTTTTGCTCAATTGCCCTCAGCTATGTTTAGACTTTTTGTTGTTCATGTTTTGCTGTGTTCTAGTGTACTATGGAATGTATTGCTTTCTTATTCTTGACACTTCGCCCAGACATATTTAAGGTTAGAACTACCTTTCTAAGTGTTCTGATACTTCTAGTTTGGAGTTACATTTTCATGATAACATAGCTACAGCATTTCACTTTAAAGTGTGTATACTATTGCTTACTAGGTGTGTCCAATCAATTTTAACCACTCCCCCTTCTAATTAGGGTTAATTGGAAAAGCTGTTAAACAGAGAACATTGTATTATTTCTTTGTACACCCTGATGAAGGCCATGCAGCCGAAACGCGTCGGTTTTTTAAAACATTGTTTCTATTGAACATGCCATACTAATAAAGACACACGATGCAGTCGTTCAAGCCGCTGACTTGTTATTCCGACTCGCCATCACTCACCGCTGTCATGAAATGGACTCGTGCTAGCCACAAGTTCTGACTGAGCTCAATTGTCATGAAACGCATATACAGCGATGAGATTCTCTCTCTTTCAAACAAACTTATATTGTTGGCATTTTATAACAGGTGATGATACGCATAAATAAGGGAGTACTACAGTAACTAACTCTCATAGTAGTAGATGTGAGTTTCTCTTTCAAACAATCCCCTGGCCTTGTACACAGCTAATAGCTAACATTAGCCAAAGCAAGCTAGCTACTGTACAGATGAAGGTGAAAAATGATCAGGCCTATCTTACTGTTGAAATGATTGTTGAAAAAAACTAGTCTGGGTTGGAACTGTTGCTGTTAAAATACAATAATAATTGTTATTCTTAACTGGAATAAACTGTTTGAAGCAAGATGGTTTTTGAGGTAAACACACTCACACAGTTATGGGTTGTTCATCTACAGCAGGAAGTGGTCTCCTGCCTGACTGAGAAAGCAGTAGATGTTCTGGTCCAGTTTGGTACCACATACCTTTGCGAGTCAGGGTTCTCAACTCTGACATACTTATAAAACAAGTACAGAAACAGTTTCAAGGCTGAGCATGACCTCAGTTTTGTACTGTCACAAACAGAGCCCAGAATAGACATGCTCTCATTAGGACTGCGTGTGTGTGTTTGTTTTCTGATCTACATCTGTTTGATGTGATCAATCAGTTTATTCCAGTTCAGAATAAAAAAATATGTATTGTATTTTAACAGCAACAGTTCCAACCTAGACTTTCTTTCAACAATGATTTCTACAGAAAGATGTACATTTTTCATCTGTACTGTTACTTAGGGTTACACTATCAAAAAGCCTGTGTGTGTGTTCTGTTATTCATCTGTGTGATGTGATCACAATCAGTTCAGAATGAAAATGATTTATTGTATTTTAACAGCAACAGTTCCAACCTAGACATATGTAAGAGTGTTTTTAATGGGGGAAAATAAACATGAGTAGATATTTATATGGATATTTAGTTTTTGTCTATATTGTATTTGTTTTAGGCATAAGGGCAATGAAATGTACCGATTTATTTATGTATAGTTGCATATTTTCTTAAGCTTGGGTCCCATGAAAACACATTATTTCTAATATGGGTCTTAGGCTGAAAAATTTTCAGAATCCCCGATGTACACTATACACTATACTGTATACGATGCACTACACTATACACTACACTGTACACTATACACCATACTATACAATAAACTGGGTGGTTCAAGCCCTGAATGCTGATTGGCTGACAGCCGTGGTATATCACGGTATGACAAAACATTTATTGTTACTGCTCTAATTACGTTGGTAACCAGTTCATCATAGCAATAAGGCACCTTGTGGTATATGGCCTTGGATGTACACAGAGCGCTAACATTAATAATATGCATGTCAATCTCTCCTGACTCAAAGTGGAGAAGACTTCATCACTACTTGTATTTATGAGAGGTATTGACATGTTGAATGCACTGAGCTTTCTGTTTGAACTAATGGCGCACAGCTCGGACACCCATGTATACCCCACAAGACATGCCACCAGAGGTCTCTTCACAGTCCCCAAGTCCAGAACAGACTATGGGAGGAGCACAGTACTACATAGAGCCATGACAACATTAGATTTAAGAAACAGATAAAAAGACACCTTATGGAACAGCGGGGACTGTGAAGCAACACAAACATAGGCACAGACACATGCATATAAACACACGATAACATACGCACTATACACACACGTACACATGGATTTTGTGTTGTAGATATGTGATAGGAGAGTAGGGGCCTGAGGGCACACACTTAATGTGTGTTGTGAATGTATTGTAATGTTTTTAGAAATGTATAATGGCCTTCATTTCACTGGACCCCAGGAAGAAGGCAGCAGCTAATGGGGATCCATAATAAATACAAATACTACACACCTGATTCAAATCATCAACTCATCATCAAGCTTTGATGATTTGACTCAGGTGTGTAGTGCTAGGGCAAAAAAAGTGTGCACCCCTTTGGGTCCCCAGGACCAGGATTGAGAACCACTGCACTATACTATATACTATACACTACACTATACTCAAGCAATAAGGCACGAGGGGGTGTGGTATATGGCTAATATACCACGGCTAAGGACCGTTATATTCACACGACGCAACGCAGAGTGCCTGGATACAGAACTTAGCCGTGATATATTAGCCATATACCACAAACCCCCGAGGTGCCTTATTGCTATTATAAACAGGTTACCAATGTAATTAGCAGTGAAAATAAATGTTTTGTCATACCCGCGGTATATGGTCTGATATACCACAGTCAGTCAGCATTCAGGGCTCGAACCACCCAGTTTATAATATACTATACCAGGGTTATTTGACTCTTACCCTATGAGATCCGGAGCCTGCTGGTTTTCTGTTCTACCTGATAATTAGTTGCACCCACCTGGTGTCCCAGGTCTAAATCAGTCCCTGATTAGAGGGGAACAATGAAAAAATGCAGTGGAACTGGCAATACTATACTAAATACTATACTTTACAGTAACACCTATGTCCAGATTCACGCTTTGCACCTGTTCTTTTGCCGAGGGAATACAATATAAAAGGAAAGCAAATGATGTTAATGTTTCTATAAAGACAGTTCCATGTCTGTCTTTTCTGTATTTTATTCCCCTCTGAAAATAACAGCTGCAAATATTGCACAGGTGCAAGCCTTATTTTAGCGTGGATATACTTGTATTTTTGTGCAAATGTCATGTTAGTGGCTGAAGCCTGAACTATGAATGGCCCTAAAGGGTTCATCATACTGTAGTCCAAAACGTGTACGCGTACACACAGCAGTGTTCTAGAATATTGGACCGTTGGCTTTCATACTTTTCGAATTCTCAACTCAGCTCAAGCAATTTCTCCAACTAATACGTCTCAGCTTCCGTGGACTATGATTTATGCTTAAGAAGCTAGCTCTGTTAAGACTACAGATACAGGCTAGATCTCTTCGAAAACACTGTCAAAACAATGCACTCCAAATTACCAATGGATGTTTCTGGTACGCTACACCCCATTCACAATTGTGTTCACAATGCATGCTCTTTCTGCACAGTTGGTTCTCAAGTGGAAAAGGGCATCACATAAATAACTAAACAAAAGAAAGTGGACAGAGAGAAAGAACAGGCAACAGAAATATTAGATGAAAGAAACCCTACAGAAGTGTGCGATGTCATACCTCGGTGTGTGTTTGTTTGTTATATTGACATGGATGAGAACTGTACGTTGTGTATGTATTTTTATATTTACTCAATGTATAAATATAAGCAGTGTATTGTGTTTCTGTGTTGTGCTGACACACCCCTGATGGTCTAGTCTTTTGTATCTTTTCCCCTTAGGAAGCCAGCCAGCCTCTGAACCTGACCTCCAAGCCCAAGGGGATGGACATTGGGAACATCCCCAGCCCGCAGGCCTTTGAGCTGGGCACGTTGACACTGCAGGGGGGGTACAGACCCAGAGACCACCATAGAGACAGCCCTTCACGACCTGCACTTAACCTGGGTCAGTCTGTACAGACACACACATTAATGCTACACACACACAGCACCTACATACTAGAGGTCGACCGATTATGATTTTTCAACGCCGATACCGATTATTGGAGGGCCAAAAAAACGGTACCGATTTAATCGGACGATGAATTTTTTTATTTGTAATAATGACAATTACAACACTACTGAATGAACACGTTTATTTTAACTTAATATAATACATCAATAAAATCAATTTAGTCTCAAATAAATAGTGAAACCTGTTCAATTTGGTTTAAATAATGCAAAAACAAAGTGTTGGAGAAGAAAGTAAAAGTGCAATATGTGCCATGTAAAAAAGCTAACGTTTAAGTTCCTTGCTCAGAACGTGAGAACATATGAAAGCTGGTGGTTCCTTTTAACATGAGTCTTCAATATTCCCTGGTAAGAATTTTTTTAATTTTTTTTTTTAATCTTTAATTTAACAGGGAAAACAGACTGAGACCTGGATCTCTTTTACGGCTGTGCCCTGTGTAAACATATTGACATGTACAGTTTTAGGCATACAGACAAGAACATTTCAAACATACAAAACAAAGACACAATTCAACAGAAACAATCACAGATAACATCATATTGATCCTCCATAACATTTTTAAAATGGGCAAGGGACACCAGAGTGTCTAACTTAAGTTGGATCTGCAGTTTGTTCCATAAATAAGGCGCAAAGGAACTAAAGGCAGTCCTACCCAACTCTGTGGAGACCGCAGGAGTCTCTAATGTAATCCACATCTGTGATCTGGTTTTAAAATGTGTATATCTAGTGGAAATTAATGATGATATATATGGAGGTAGTTTTAAAAGAAGCGCTTTATAAATAAACAAGAGAGCATGTTGCTCTCGCCTCACAGATAGAGAGGCCCAACCCACATGTTGATATAGGATACAGTGATGAGTTTTGTAACTATCACCCGTGATAAACCTGAGTGCACAATGGTAAATAGCATCCAGTGGTTTTAATGTGTTTGCCGATGCATGCATATAGATAATATCACCATAATCTAAAACGGACATAAAAGTAGCCTGCACAATTTGTTTTCTATTTACAAAGGACAGACAAGCCCTGTTTCTGTAAAGGAACCCTATCTTGAATTTGAGCTTTTTTCCCAATTCAGTAACATGTTTTTTAAAAGAAAGCCTATCATCTAACCATACCCCTAAATATTTATATGCAGAGACCTGTTTGATTTGAGTACCATCCAAGCTAGTGATTACAAAAGTGTTTCTAACTGAGAGTTTAGACCTAGAAAAAAACATGACATTTGTTTTCTTAGCGTTTAAAACAAGTTTAAGCTGTAAAAGAGACCCCTGTAGTATCCTAAAATCAGACTCCAACTGCATTAAAGCTTGGTCCGCTGTTGGAGCAATAGAGTACATCACTGTGTCATCTGCATATAAATGGAATTTACAATATCTGACATCATCACCAATGTTGTTTATATAAAGTGAGAACAATAGTGGGCCAATTATTGAACCCTGAGGGACCCCTTTAAGTAACTGTAAGGAGTCAGACTTGACCCCGTCGACCATGACGGCCTGAGTTCTATCTTTAAGATAGTCATAAAACCATCGACAGGCATCCGTGCCCACTCCTATAGATGACAGCTTACTCAAAAGGATAGCATGGTCTACAGTGTCAAAAGCTTTTGACAAATCTACAAACAACGCAGCACAGTGCTTTATATCATCTAAGGCATTTGCAATATCATTTACAACAAGCATAGTGGCCGATGTGGTACTGTGTTTAGATCTAAAACCAGATTGATTGGTGCTAAGAATACTGTTAGCAGAAAGAAAAGACTGTAACTGTTTGTTGACTATAGATTCTAGGATCTTTGCCAGACAAGGGAGCCTAGAGATGGGTCGATAGTTATCCAAATCACTACCGTCACCTCCCTTATGTAATGGCAGAACAAAAGCTGCTTTCCACACCTTAGGGATAATTCCTGTGCTTAATGTTAGATTAAAAATGTGTGTCACTGAACCAGCAATGATAGGTGCAGCACACTTAAGTAAGAACGGGTCTAAATTGACAGCGCCTAAGGATTTCTTAGTATCAATGGCACACAGGGCAGCTAGAACCTCTGCTTCGGTTATTTTCTGCAAACTAAAAACAGGGTTACCATTTTTCAGAGTAACGCTTGAAAAGCAAGACGAAAAATCAACTAACTGGCCAGTGCCACAATGGCCACTTTTCCTTTCAAATAAAAAACCAGCAGAGATGAAATGCTTATTAAAAGCATCACAAATATCATTTTTTTCACTTAGGATACAGGAATCTGAGGTAATTTGCTTAGGAAGAGAAACAGCAGAATTCCCCCGTTTCAGTGAATTAACGGTTTTCCAGAATTTTGCAGGATCTCCTGCAGAATCTGTCATAGCATTAAGGAAGTAATTTGATTTTGCCTTTCTGACAGCTGCAGTACATTTATTTCTCAATTGCCTAAAAAACAGCCAATCAACTGGAGTACCTGTTTTCCTCGCCAAGGCCCAGGCCCGATTCTTTTGCAGGAAAATACCTGACAATTCAGGAGAGAACCAAGAACTGGTTCGGTTTCTTACTCTGTGATTCTTAAGCGGGGCATGTTTATCAGACATAGAGGTAACAATAGAAGAGAAAAAAAGCAAGGGCTAAAACCGGGTCCAGAAAGCAGCAAGTGGATAAAAACTCAGAGTGATATAAGTCAAGGGTAAAAGCTTGCTGTGAGAAATGTTTATAATTTCTCTTAGAGATTATACAGGGATCAGAGTGTTTCAGCCTGGTATCTCTAATACAAGCAATAGGGCAGTGGTAACTGATATCATTTGCAAAAACCCCACTGGCTGTGTATTTATGGGGGGTATTTGTTAGAATAATGTCTAGTAGAGTAGATTTTACTGGGTTCTTAAAGTTGGGACGGATTGGTTTAGTTATCAGCTGAGTTAGATTTAGCTCAGTACAAATGTCTTTTAATTTATCGGATACTGGTGAAAGCCAATCCAGGTTAAAATCTCCCAAAATCAGTAATTCAGAGTTTGCATAATTAGACAGTATATCAGATAATTTGCATAGAGTACAAGGAGGAGCTGAGGGGGGGCGATATACCCCTCCTAGAGTTAAACGAGCATTATTACCAAGTACCAAATTCAAAACTAGACATTCATATTGCTTTGGGACAGAGGTTGATATGGACACAGAAACATTTAAGCAGCATTTTACATAAATCGCGATACCACCACCTCTACCAACTCTATCAGCTCTATAAATATTGTACCCAATCAACTGAACATCTGAACATCTGTTGTAGTTATTATAGGACTATTTCTCTCTATACGATTTGTATTTCATATACCTTTGACTATTGGATGTTCTTATAGGCACTATAGTATTGCCAGTGTAACAGTATAGCTTCCGTCCCTCTCCTCGTCCCTACCTGGGCTTGAACCAGGGACACATCGACAACAGCCACCCTCGAAGCATCGTTACCCATCGCTCCACAAAAGCCGCGGCCCTTGCAGAGCAAGGGGAACAACTACTTCAAGGTCTCAGAGCGAGGGACGTCACCGATTGAAACACTATTAGCGCACACCCCGCTAACTAGCTAGCCATTTCACATTGGTTACACCAGCCTAATCTCGGGAGTTGATAGGCTTGAAGTCATGAACAGCTCAATGCTTGAAGCACAGCGAAGAGCTGCTGGCAAATGCAGGAAAGTGCCGTTTGAATGAATGCTTACCAGCCTGCTGCTGCCTACCACCGCTCAGTCAGACATCAAATCATAGACTTAATTATAACATAATAACACACAGAAATAGGAGCCTTAGGTCATTAATATGGTCAAATCCGGAAACTATCATTTTGAAAACAAAACGTTTATTCTTTCAGTGAAATATGGAACCGTTCCGTATTTTATCTAACGGGTGGCATCCCTAAGTCTAAATATACCTGTTACATTGCACAACCTTCAATGTTATGTCATAATTATGTACAATTCTGTCAAATGAATTACGGTCTTTGTTAGGAAGAAATTGTCTTCACACAGTTCGCGACGAGCCAGGCGGCCCAAACCGCTGCATATACCCTGACTCTGCTTGCACGGAACGCAAGAGAAGTGACACAATTTCCCTAGTTAAAGAAATTCATGTTAGCAGGCAATAAAATATGCAGGTTTAAAAATATATACTTGTGTATTGATTTTAAAGAAAGGCATTGATGTTTATGGTTAGGTACATTGGTGCAACGACAGTGCTTTTTTCGCGAATGTGCTTGTTAAATCACCCGTTTGGCGAAGTAGGCTGTGATTTGATGAGAAATTAACAGGCACCGCATCGATTATATGCAACACAGGACAAGCTAGATAAACGTGTAATATCATCAACCATGTGTAGTTAACTAGTGATTATGTTAAGATTGATTGTTTTTTATAAGATACATTTAATGCTAGCTAGCAACTTACCTTGGCTTCTTGCTGCACTCGCGTAACAGGTAGTCAGTCTGCCACGCAGTCTCCTCGTGGAGTGCAATGTAATCGGCCACAATCGGTGTCCAAAAAAGCAGATTACCGATTATTATGAAAACTTGAAATCGGCCCCAATTAATCGGCCATTCCGATTAATCGGTTGACCTCTATTACATACCTCCTTCCACTCAACACATTCTTTACCTTCAGGCATGTCAACAATGTGTGTGTGAGAGAGCGTGTTCCCCTTTTGACTTTAGGACTTATGTTCTATCAGCGAGTAAGTCACCACCCCCACTCTCCCTCTGAAACAATAAGTGTACTCTGTTGTCTTGACATTTGCAACACTTTGTCGGTGCCCTGCACATCTGAGCATCTAAAGACGATTTGTACCTCCTTTTCTTCCCCCTCTCTCTCTCCTCCTCCTCTCTCTCTGCAGGATTTCTGGGAGAGGGGGATGTGGTGACCCAGGCCATCCATGATGCCCAGCAGCTGCTGCGGAGTCATGGGCCGGGCGGAAGAGAGCGGGAGCGAGAGAGAGAGAGCACTGCCAGGATGGTAAGCCATTGTCCAAAGACACACAGACACACACACTCTCAGACCACTGTCCTTGTCGGTCTCTCTTTACGGAGGAGTGTGTAGCCTCCTCTAAACACCCATCACACGGACTGGCAGGCTAAGGGCTGGTACTGGGTTCAGGGCCAGGTTTAGGGTTACAGGGAGCCGTGGTCTCACACTGGCTGTTATAGACTGGAGAATGTCTCAGCTACACAAACACACACACACACACACTGAGAATGTCTCAGCCATGTCCTCCAGCAGGAACAACAGCTGCTGTAAACTCACAACAGTGCTCTTAGAACACCATGGTGATGACTCACCTTTCTCCTTTGTCCACTGTAACACACCACCTCTCCTCTCCCCCTTCGCTCTCTCTGCCTTCTCTCTTTCCTCCACCCCTCTTCCTCCTCTCCTTTCCAGACACATAGAAAAACAGAGTTCGGCCAAGTGTGTTTTAAATGTAGACTTTTCATGGACTCCACAATGGCACCAAAAGCTCTAAGACGAGTCCATTTTTCAGCAGTAACAATGTCATTGTTGTGGAGCATATGGTGCCATCATATGGGAGAGTTCTTGTCACCCAAATTTCTTGCACCCCTCCTCTCCTTCCCTCCTCAGGGCTATGAACACAATTCTCTCCTCCTCATCCCTCTATTTCCTTTTTTATTTTATTTAAAAAAAAAGGTTTTATTGAATATCCAAAACATACAATATACTTCCAGTGAAGCCGCTCAACAACTACATCATACCAGTCATCCAACAGATTCCCATTCAGAGCGACACACAGAAGCATCCAGGGTCAATGCCCTGCTCAAGGGCACGTTGACAGATCTCCCAACAGGCCAAAAAACGTGAGCTGTCCCTCAACCATTCGAGACCCCCCAAGAGAATAAACTAAAGAGAAAAAATAAAAAGACAGAAGAAAACAGCAAACAACAATGCAAAAAAACAAAACATTTTAAACATAGGACATCAAGGACAACTAAAATCATAACAGCAATGCCAACTGTATATGTTTGTGTGCATGTCTGGCACTATTACATGTATGTGTGTGTTCTTGTATGCGTTTATATGAATGAGAGTGTGTGTATATGCATGTGTACAAACACCTGCACGGCATCAGCCTCAGACAAACCGGCATTAGTTGTAAAAACACTGCCCCTCAGTGTCATTCAAACATACTTTTTATTATGTTTAAAAAAATGTTTTTTTTTACTTTTATCTTTGACCATCATTCTATCTCCCGCACAGCAACTCCACTCCAATTCCACATCCCAACCCTCAGCTTCCCTCAGCCCATTCCATCTATCTCTGCTGGCCACCCACTTCGGGTTTCTACGCAACACATATCTTTCAACTATGCTGTGATTTTTAACGTGCAATTTCAATCTATCTAATTGAACAGAATCCACAGATTGCGAGTTGAAGATAAATACTTTTACTAAGAGTATTAGTAATTGACTGACCCGGTCTCTCCAGATCTCCTAAAAGTACTATTTCTAGGGTCAATTTTAGATCAATGCTAAGCATTTTCAGCCATTCCTGAACCTGAGACCAGAAACAGGCTACCTGGGAGTAATACCAAAATAAATGGTCTATTGATTCTGTATCCTTACAAAAATCTGCAGAGCTTCGATGATTTTATGCCCCAAATATTCAACATTTTGTTGGTGGCAAGAATTCTATATAATAATTTTAGCTGAAAAGCACGAAGTCTTGAATCTTGCGTTGTTTTATATATCAACTCATACACCCTGTACCATGGAATCAGTACATCAAAAATCTCTTCTCAACTATTTTGCAATCTGTTATGGCACAGTTGTCAACATCCTGGTCCTCAAATGAAACTGGTTTACTTTCCTATTTATGCTGTTTTTATTCCTCAGCCAGTTGTGATCCTTTATATTGGGCAGACGGACCAGTTCCCTACCTCTTCCCGCTGCCTCCATTTTTGGGGTACTGCTGTAATCAAATGGTTGTGCTCTTGGATTGAGCAGACCTTCCCGTACAATTCTGATAACTCCATGAAGGACATAACTCTACCATTCCAATTTACAATATAATTTAAGAACAAAATACTTTTTTCAAACATCTTTCCCAGAAATACAGGTATTTTATCAACCAGCACATTTGAGTAGCCATAATATTTGTTGTAATATTTGTTCTATCTTTTCAGGGGGGTGAAATTGAAATTGTAGCCAGTCCTCCAATGCTTGTTTGAAAAAACTATAATTTTCAATTAATCGAAAATGAGACATGGCAATCTGCACAAAGGCAAAAAGGCAATTTTTACCCAATCAATGAGCTTTTCTTAGTAATCTACTTGAGAACCATTTTTAGGGTTCAAGTAAAACTTTTGAAGAAATGAAGCTTTTAGCGAAAGGTTTAGTGCTTTTATATTTAATAATCTCAACCCACCCAATTCATATTCATTATATAGATAGGTACGTTTTATTTTGTCTGGTTTGGAGTCCCAGATAAAGCAAAATATTTTTTGCTCATATGATTTGAAAAACAAATCATCAGGAGTAGGCAGCGCTATAAGTAAGTGAGTAAACTGAGATATGACTAAGGAGTTAATCAGGGCAATTTTTCCATAAATAGACAGGTATTTACCTCTCCATGGTTGCAGGACCATGTCTATTTTGACGAGTTTTCTTTTGAAATTCATTGTGGAGAGCTTATTTATATCTTTTGTGATATGAATACCAAGTATGTCTACTTCACCATCAGCCCATTTTATAGGTAAACTGCAGGGTAATGTGGAAGTTGCATTTTTTTAAAGATCTAATGCGTAATATTTTACACTTATCATAATTAGGTTTTAGTCAAGAGAGTGCAGAAAAGTTATCTAGATCTTCAATGAGACATTGCAGGGATCTAGCTTGAGGACTTAATACAAAACTTGAGTCATCGGCACACATGGACACCTTTTGTTTTTAAGTCTTAGATTTCTAATCCTCTGATGTCGTTATTGGATCTGATTTTAATAGCTAGCATTTCGATGGCCATAATGAATATATATGACGACAGCGTTTAACTCCTCTTGACAATTCAAAACTCTCTGAGAAGTAGCCGTTATTTACTAATTTACACCTGGGGTTGCCATACATTATTTTTTTACCCATTTTATAAGAAAATTACCGAAATGGAAAAAATCCAGGCATTTATAAATAAAATCCAGTCGTACTTTATCAAATGCCTTTTCAAAATCCACTATAAATACCAGGCCTGGCTTCTTAGATGTTTCATGATGTTCTATTATTTCTAGGGCCTTCCGTGTGGCTCAGTTGGTAGAGCATGGTGTTTGCAACGCCAGGGTTGTGGGTTCGACTCCCACGGGAAGCCAGTACAAAAAAATATATATATAAATAAATAAACATGCACGAAATGAAATGTATGCATTCACTACTGTAAGTCGCTCTGGATAAGAGCGTCTGCTAAATGACAAAAATGTAGTGTGTGTATATATATAGCATGATATACCTCTGCCGGTGTGCCATCAAGCCCTGGGATTTTTCCAGACTGAAAGGATTTAATAGCCTCAAAGTTATTCATCTGTAATTTGGCCTTCGAACAGACCTTTCTGTACATTTTGTTAATTTTCCATTTAATAAAAAAATTATTTGGAAAGAATTTCTTACCGTAATCTTCATTCAGTGGGAGAGGATGAGACGGAAAAGAGAACATCAGCCTAAAATAATTAGCTTCCTCTTTTAAAATATAATTCGGAGAATCATAGATGAGTCCGTCTTCAGTAACGAGTTTCTGCAAATTATTTTCGTTAGCGTTCCTGTACTGGAGATTCAGGAAGAATTTTGTGCATTTTTCTCCATATTCCATCCAGTTTGCTTTATTTTTGCAATAGATTACATTAGATCGTTATTGAATAAGTTCCTCAAGTTCTTTTTGTTTTTCCTCTAACTTATTTTGTATCTCTGTAGTATCGTTTTTATTGCTATTTACCTGTACTATATGTTCATGGATTTCCCTTGTTAATCTTGTCTCTTTAGCCAGAAACTGCTTTTTTATTATTGATGAATATTGAATTGAATGACCTCTGAAGGTACATTTAAAGGTATCCCAAACAATAAGGGGATATGCTGAACCTATATTATACTGGAAAAATTCTGTTATAAATTCTTTTGTCTTTAGTTAAAAATAAGTTAAACTTTGATTAAATTTCCAATATCCCAGTCCACGTGGAAAATCTATAAGAGCTATGTGAATGCCAATTAGATGGTGATCTGATTTTTAACCTTTGATGCAAGAGAGAAAGAGACAAGAAAGTAGTCAAGATGACTAGATTGATTAAGTCTCCTCCATGTATATCTCACTAGGTTGGTGTTTTTAGTCACCAAATATCCACTATTTCTAATGTGTCCATAATATTTGTGATTTCCTTAAGGGTACGGTGACAATAGTTTGTAGAGTGATTACCTTTACGGTCCATTGAGGTACTTAACACTGTGTTATAGTCTCCTACCTCTTATTTCCTGCCTTTGCATTTACAGATCTGTCTTTAAAGGTCAAGAACAGTCATTCTGATTCCCATGTAAAATAGCCTTTTGAGAAACTAAAATAAATAAAAAATCATGGCTAACTACCAGGACGTTTGAAAAGAAAAGTGGGCGTGGAGCACATATTCATAAGCTCGCCTTGACTGACAGTTTTTTGAAACACCTATGTCAAGCAACTTGGATGCAGTATTGCAGTAAAACCATACTCAAAGCAACTCAAACAACATTGAAATTGCATCTATGATGTCCATTTTTAATACATCGTTTTGGCATGTCTCTTGTGATACGGTTCACAGCAGCACTGACAGATGTGTTGACATGACAACTGTGCCAGAAGTTTTGAACGACCATTCCCCGTCTTTGGTTTCATGCTGGCTGAAGACCTAGCTAACCAGTAACTACCCAACATATGTTTCCCTTTCATCTGTGTCTGATAAGTATCTTTGCCATAGGTGAATAGGGTAAAATTTTAATTATATTTGCTGACACCCTACAGTCAAAATTTGGCACCAATATAGTAGCAATTTAGCTACAGTTGAAGTCGGAAGTTTACATAAACTTAGGTTGGAGTCATTAAAACTTGTTTTTCAACCACTCCACAAATTTCTTGTTAACAAACTATAGTTTTGGCAAGTCGGTTAGGACATCTACTTTGTACATGACACAAGTAATTTTTCCAACAATTGTTTACAGACAGATTATTTCACTTATAATTCACTGTATCACAATTTCAGTGGGTCAGAAGTTTACATACACTAAGTTGACTGTGCCTTTTTAAACAGCTTGGAAAATTCCAGAAAATGATGTCATGGCTTTAGAAGCTTCTGATAGGCTAATTTACATCATTTGAGTCAATTGGAGGTGAACCTGTGGATGTATTTCAAGGCCTACCTTCAAACTCAGTGCCTCTGCTTGACATCGTGGGAAAATCAAAATAAATCAGCCAAGACTTATAAATAAATTGTAGACCTCCACAAGTCTGGTTCATCCTTGGGAGCAATTTTGAAATGCCTGAAGGTACCACGTTCATCTGTACAAACAATAGTACGCAAGTATAAACACCATGGGACCACACAG
Source organism: Salmo trutta (assembly GCF_901001165.1). Classification (NCBI taxonomy): domain Eukaryota; kingdom Metazoa; phylum Chordata; class Actinopteri; order Salmoniformes; family Salmonidae; genus Salmo; species Salmo trutta. The sequence goes on along the minus strand of NC_042972.1, from coordinate 35,096,271 downwards.
CCGTCATACCGATCAGGAAGAAGACGCGTTCTGTCTCCTAAAGATGAACGTACTTTGGTGCAAATCAATCCCAGAACAACAGCAAAGAACCTTGTGAAGATGCTGGAGGAAACAGGTACAAGCATATCTATATCCACAGTAAAAGGAGTCCTATATCGACACAATCTAAAAGGCCGTTTGGCAAGGAAGAAGCCACTGCTACAAAACCGCCATAAAAAAGCCAGACTACGGTTTGCAACTGCACATAGGGACATAGATCGTACTTTTTGGAGAAATGTCCTCTGGTCTGATGAAACAAAAATAGAACTGTTTGGCCATAATGACCATCGTTATGTTTGGAGGAAAAAGGGGGAGGCTTGCAAGCCAAAGAACACCATCCCAACCGTGAAGCACGGGGGTGGCAGCATCATGTTGTGGGGTTGATTTGCTGCAGGAGGGACTGGTACACTTCACAAAATAGATGGCAACATGAGGCAGGAAAATTATGTGGATATATTGAAGCAACATCTCAAGACATCAGTCAGGAAGTTAAAGCTTGGTCGCAAATGGCTCTTCCAACTGGACAAGCATACTTCCAAAGCTGTGGCAAAATGGCTTAAGAACAATAAAGTCAAGGTATTAGAGTGGCCACAAAGCCCTGACCTCAATCCTATAGAAAATGTGTGGGCAGAACTGAAAAAGCGTGTGCGAGCAAGGAGGCCTACAAACCTGACTCAGTTACACCAGCTCTGTCAGGAGGAATGGGCCAAAATTCACCCAACTTATTGTGGGATGCTTGTGGAAGGCTTACCGAAACGTTTGACCCAAGCTAAACAATTTAAAGGCAATGCTACCAAGTACTAATTAAGTGTATATAAACCTCTGATCCACTGGGAATGTGATGAAAGAAATAAAAGCTGAAATAAATCATTCTCTCTACTATTATTCTGACATTTCACATTCCTAAAATAAAGTGGTGATCCTAACTGACCTAAGACAGGGAATTCTTACTAGGGTTAAATGTCAGGAGTTGTGAAAAACTGAGTTTAAATGTATTTGGCTAAGGTGTATGTAAACTTCCAACTTCAACTGTATATAAACCACCCCTCTCTGCAAACACGCCTTCTCCGATGTGGGTTACAAGGCAGCACTTCTTTAAATTAGGAAAGAGAATATCATGTTACCATTGGTGTATTAAAATGAGAGTTAGGGTGATGTTTTTTTATTTTATTTAACCTTTATTTAACTAGGCAAGTCAGTTAAGAACAAATTTACAATGACGGCCTACCAAAAGGCCTGCTGCGCGGACAGGGGCTGGGATTAAAAGTAAAATATACATTTAGGACAAAACGAACATCACGACAAGAGAGACAACGCAACACTACATAAAGAGTGATGTTACCCTATCCCCTTAATAATCCCGCCTCCTAAAGCCAAGTGTTTGACATGGGGGAGGGGACCAGTAACGTTATGATCAGACTTTATCAGTGTCGAAGCAACAGTCATTTTTCATACTTTGGTCATTGTACTTTGATCTTGTTTCATCCAAATATCATCCAATTTCATTAAAAACATGATTTTGACTGTTCATGAACTTTAAACACCAGCTGAAATGAGAGGCATCTCCCTGCTCGGCCATAAATAGTGCTGTAAAACTCGCTCACTCACTCACTTATTGACCCATGTTTGTTCGACAAAAGCAATGTCGCAAAAATATTGTGTAATGGAAATGGCAGATATAGGATAATTTTTATAAAGATCAACAACATTTTTATTTAACGGGTGGATTTTCGTTTTCTCTAACTTTCTTTATTGTGACAAATGATGATGGAAACTGTATTTTTCGAATAAATAATGATATCCGAATCATTTTGAAGGTAGCTTACCGCCTTGTAACCAACATCGGAGAAGGCGTGTTTGCAGAGGGGCGTGGTTAATATAGCACTATAAAAAGTATGCTTCTTTGCAGGACAAGGATTGTCCTGACTTTCTAGATTGCCTTGCCTTTCTGGTTGGCTGGTTGCAAGTTTCACCATCCAATTATTTCAGATCTACAGGAGAGCAAGTTTCACCATGGCATGGACCGTGGCGATACGTTAGCACATGAGAATTATTAGAATATGGCAAATCCATGCCATGCTGGCTTTCGCAGGCTACCTGAGACATGAAACAGATATAATGCCTTTAGAAAGTATCTGTACCCCTTGACTTATTCCACATTTTGTTGTCACAGCCTGAATTCAAAATTGATTATTATTTTTATTTTTTTTTACCTTTTTATTTAACTAGGCAAGTCAGTTAAAAACAAATTCTTATTTACAATTACGACCTACCCCGGCCAAACCCGGATGACGCTGGGCCAATTTTTCGCTGCCATATTGGACTCCCAATCTCGGCCAGATGTGATACAGCCTGGATTGATATTTTTTCTCACCCATCTACACACAATACCCCATAATGACAAAGTGAAAACATGTTTTTAGAAATATTTGCAAATTTATTGAAAATGAAGTACAGAAATATCTAATTTACAAAAGTATTCAATGCATGTTAGAATCTCCTTTGGTAGTGATTACATCTGTGAGTCTTTCACATTATTTAAATTTTTTTCAAGCTCGGTCAAGTTGGCTGTTAATTATTGCTAGACAGCCATTTTCATTTCTTGCCATATATTTTCAAGCTGATTTAAGTCAAAACTGTAACTAGGCCACTCAGGAACATTCAATGTCATCTTGGTAAGCAACTCCAGTGTATATTTGGCCTTGTGTTTTAGGTTGTTGTCCTGTTGAAACGTGAATTTGTCTCCCAGTGTCTGTTGGAAAGCAGACTGAACCAGGTTTAGCTCTATTCCTTTTGACAAGCATACCCATAACATGATGCAGCCACCACCTTGAAAATATGAAGTGGTACTCAGTGATGTGTTGGATTTGCTCCAAACATAACACTTTGTATTCAGGACATAAAGTTAATTTCTTTGCCACATTTTTGGCAGTTTTATTTTAGTGCTTTATTGCAAACAGGATGCATGTTTTGGAACATTTTTATTCTGTACAGGCTTCCTTCTTTTCACTCTGTCATTTAGGTTAGTATTGTGGAATAACTACAATGTTGTTGATCCATCCTCAGCTTTCTCCTATCACAGCCATTAAACTCTAACTTTTTCTGTAACACCATTGGCCTCATGGTGAAATCCCTGAGCGGTTTCATTCCTCTCCGGCAACTGAGTTAGGAAGGACGCCTGTATCTTTGTAGTAACTGGGTGTATGGATATACCATCCAAAGTGTCATTTATAACTTCACCATGCACAAAGGGATATTCAATGTCTGTTTAAAAAAAAAATATGTTTTAACCCATCTACCAATAGGTACCCTTCTTTGTGAGGTATTGATAAACCTCCTTGGCGTTTGTTGTTGAATCTGTGTTTGAAATTCACTGCTCCACTGAGCTACAGTTAATAGTATGTGTGAGGTAGTCATTCCAAAATCATGTTAAACACTATTTATTATTGCACACAGAGTGAGTCCATGCAACTTATTATGTGAGGAAGGGAAAGGGGGATACCTAGTCAGTTCCACAACTGAATGCATTGAACCGAAGTGTGTCTTCCACATTGAACCCAACCCCTCTGAATGAGAGAGGTGCGGGGGGGCTGCCTTAATCGACGTCCACATAAACGGTGCCCGGGAAAGTTGTTGTTGGGGGATAACCACCTTGCTCAAGGGCAGAAACGCTGATTTTTTCCCACCTTGCCGCTTCAGGGATTCAAACCAGAGACCTTTCGGTTACTGGCCCAATGCTCTTAACTGCTAGGCTACCTGCCACCCCGAGTGACTTGTTAAGCAAATTTTTACTAGTGAACTTATTTAGGCTTGCCATAGCAAACGGGTTGAATACTTATTAACACAAGACATTTCAGCTGTTTTAATGATAGTAAAAATGTCAAAAAACATCATTCCACTTTGACATTATGGTATATTGTGTGTATGCCAGTGACACTATATCTCAATTTAATCCATTTTAGAATAAGGCTGTAACTTAACAAAATGTGGAAAAAGTCAAAGGGACTGAATACTTTCTGAAGGCACTGTAGGTGAGGGAAACACTTCAACCATTTCATTTTTATTCGACGCTGTAGGTTTGTGAGGAAACAATATAGTTTTTGGTGTGTTTTTACGTCCAGCTGTTTTTATTGAAACAAGATAGTTCCATGGAAACGCACCAAATGCACACTTTATAAATGTCAACAAAAAGTCACTGGACAAGTTAATGGAAACATAGCTACTCATGCACGCACACATACACACAGATAATGCTAAATGCTCTCTTCAGGCCTGTTTATCTGCAGCAACATTCAAATCCCGTCTGTGTTCTGTGTAGCTGTGTGTTAAAGTGTAGGCCTGTGAGTGTGTGTAACTCTGTCTCTGTGTAGGAGTATAAGGTGGCTGGACACAGCAACAGGCTGCCACCCCCAGAACGGGGGGAGGATGGACAGACCCTCCAAACCAACGAGGACCATCACAGCAGCGACTCTGAGGGTAGGCTGATTTCATGATGAAATTATTTTCTCCTTTTGTTAGTACTTTCATTTTATTATTTTGTGTGAAGCACTTTGTTAACTTCTATCGAAAGCGCTATACAAATAAAGTTATAATTATTAGGCCCCCCAACACTACCTGATTTAAAACTAACATGGCAGTGGGCAAGCATCGCAGTAGTCTAGAGAGGTTTCATTTCCTCATCTCCTCCTTTAGCTACACTGATACAACATGGACGATGCTTGTCCGGTATTTGTTTTCTCCTTTCCTGTTGTTTTACCAGTGAAGTTGAGGGAAAGTAGATGTTTTGTTGGCCACTGACTGGCTGTCCCACCATTCTCTTCCCCTCCTGCAGGCCCCCTATCTGCTCCTGGTGTGGGGGTGTTTGCGGAGGTTCGCGGCCCCCCCTCCTCCGTCCACATCAAGAGGCCCATGAACGCCTTTATGGTCTGGGCCAAAGACGAGAGGCGACGTATTCTACAGGCCTTCCCTGACATGCACAACTCCTCCATCAGCAAGATACTGGGTGAGTACACACACACACACGGGGGACATAAAGCATGCACAAATTGCTCCTCTGGGATTAATGACACGTAAAACGCACACACATGCTGTCAGTCAATGTGCACTGTGTGTGTTTTATATATAGTCTTTGTATACATATTGTGTGCACTCTCTGTGTGTGTCACCCGCTGTAGTCCTGGCACAGTGGGGCATGCGAGGCCACAATCTGCCACCTGTTTCCCCTGGCGACAAGAACCTCCTACCACGCACCCACCCCCTCCACACACACACTGCCCACACCCCTTTCCTCTGACCAAACATTCCATTCCATTGTGAAGCGCTGGAGACACTCAAGCCATCGCTCCCTCCTCATTACATTTTAGTCATTTAGCAGACGCTCTTATCCAGAGCGACTTACAGTAGTGAATTCATTTCATGCATTTTTTTTTTGTACTGGCCCCCCGTGGGAATCGAACCCACAACCCTGGTGTTGCACACACCATGCTGGCGTTGCAAACACCATGCTCTACCAACTGAGCCACAGGGAAGGCATCATCTAACGTAGCCAACCCCTTTCTCTGTAGGTCACTGGAAGTCTATGTCCAACTAGTAGAACCAGATGTACTCTTTCACACACTAAGTCCTCTGTTCTTTAGTCTGACATTGTCTCCCTCCTGCCAGGAACTAGATGGAAGTCTATGTCTAACCAGGAGAAGCAGCCCTACTATGAGGAGCAGGCCAGGCTGAGCCGACAGCACCTGGAGCGTTACCCCGACTACAAGTACAAGCCCCGCCCCAAACGCACCTGCATCGTGGAGGGGCGGAGACTCAGGGTGGGCGAGTACAAAGCCATGATGAAGAACCGGAGACAGGAGCAGAGAGGGACATACCCACACAGGTAACACACACACATACAGATGATGTTCTGTTTGTGTGGCCCTGACAGTGAAGAGAACCTGCTATTATGCAGAGAGCTCTTAGTGAAATTAAACAATAGAAACTGTTCCCTTCCCACATGCTTTTTCTGTAAGAACACAAACAAACCCACTGTGGTTAAATAGAAGTGCAGGGCTACAGCTGGTTATGTTAGTCTCATAGTGATTAAAACTCTGCGCTATTGTTCTCTGATTGTAAAACTGCACTTGAGTAGCAGCAGCTTTTAGTGGTTTGATAACAGTCCTCTTCTCTGGGTATGGACTTGTCCTGAGACATGGTGGTAGACTCCTACATACAGCCATGTCTCAGGGCAAACGCCTATCCAGTCCTTTCAGATTTTGACAAGGATTTGGCGTACGTTACAGCACCAGTGTCCCATCTCTTCCTGTTTTTCAGCCAATCAGAGCCACAGCAGCTGCACTACACCCCCGGCGAGGGCCAATACCCAGGCGGTGGTGGGGCGGTCTCCATGGCAACGGTGCCATTCCACCCCACGCTATTGGAGCACTACCTGCCGCGAGGGCTGGAGGCTCCGCCTAGTCGCAGACCTGAGGGACAGGCCACGCCCACTCCTCTCCCCAGAGAGAGGGAGAGACCGCCATACAGTGAGGGGGAGGAGAGCGACGGAGGAGAGAGAAGTGAGGGAGAGCTAGTGCTCCTCACTGACTGACAGAGAGAAGGGAAGAGGTTTGTGTAGAGAAGTGAATGAAAAGGGGTGTGTCTGTAGATGGGGATCTTGGACCATATCAAGTGTGTCATATGACCATGTCAGCAGAGCCTGTCTGTCCCAACACTCTAAGATGAATCCCATTCTTTATCTAATCACTGATCTGGTCACAGAAGACTAGGGTCTAAACTAATAGTCATCACTTTGATCAGTGAGAGTCAAAAGATGGGAAATGGACTATAGTAAAAGCCCCACCCTTATAAAATAATACAATTGGACATTGATCAAACACACACACCAGTCCTATCTGTGTATGTTTATTTTTCCTACAAACAGATGTTGTCATCCCAGATGTTAGTTGTTGGTAATCTGCTGTAGGCCCACCAGTATCTGTTATTCAGCTCTACATGTCAAACCTTTCTCATTCTCCCCCATAGTTCACAATCAAACAATGAAATCCCCAATAAGGCTAGACTAGCAGGGGAATCTTCTTGAGAATAACCAGACTAGAGGAGCCCATCCTTCTCTGACTGGCTGGACAGGTTACGGTTACTATGAGAGTTGTTTGTTACAATATTAAAGATGTGTCATTGACACATGAATCTGGCAGCTAAATCTAAAAGATCGTGGGTCATATGATATATTGGGCTATTCATGTTGCTGCTACGTACCTTATCAACAGGGTAGGAGTGTAGCTAGTGATAAAAGGCACATTCACAATGTGGAATGAGTTGAGATCGACTGGTTTAGACTGGCAGTCCATTATTGTCCCCTACAAACATTGACGTAGATGTTTCCCTTAAGCACAGATCAATATCCGGATTCTTATAAACCTGAAACATTAAGGCCGGGGTATTAAAGATATCTGACCGAGTATCAGTAGTTAGGGAGAGATCCTGAAGGAGTGCTTCCCTCTGCTGTTTGGGATGAGCACAACACCATGAAATATCCATGTTTTATTTCATTTTCAATTATTACACAGATGACCTGGTCAGTGGTTGAATAATCCCCATTATTAGCCGATGCACTGTCAGAATGCACTTCCACTCAACACTCATCTCCTTTCCAAAACAGACCCAAAGGCTTCACCTAAATAATCAAGTGGCCTTCTCATCTCAAATACTCTTCATATGCACTAACAAAACAGAGGATAAGTAAAAGCAATAGGGGAGATTCCTCCTGCGAGTGTTTCACTTGTCGAGTTATTTTACATCGGTGCAAGTGGAGTAGGGGAGGCGAGGAATTCACTTTAGATTATCGAGATGCACCTAATGTTTCAGTTATTGCACTTGCGATAGTCTATCAGCAGTTACATCTAGTGTAATGAGGATAAATGTTTAAGGAATCCCCTTCCAAGCCCTTATTCTAGATTCATCTAATCCTTCTCTATTTTCTAATTGTGTACAAGCTGTAAGTGTGTGTATCTTTCAATCAATTTATTTTGGACCCAGGTTTACAATGTACTCGTCACAGAATGTTTTACAAATGTATGTATCTCCGTATGTGTTGGGAGTATTGAACTCAAAGGTTGGCCTGAACACCGTGTCTGTGTACCCTGACATCCTGGCCTCTTGTCTTGACCACAGCTGTTTCTCTGTCCATGTACTGCAGTCAGAAGTCACTGTAGGGCCATTTGGCTTCACAAACAGGGATCCATCTCAAAAGTCCTACGTCACTTCCTCTCCTTTCCTTAATCAGATCAGTGCAGATGGAGAAACCAAAATAGGAAGCCACTTTAGACTATTGGGATGCAGCCTTCGTCACAATGTGCTGGACGTCAGATTTCTGATGTAATCTCCATGTTAACGGAGACAGGCTTGTGGTTAGTTGCTGTCACACTGCAGTAAAACCTTTGTGCATTGATTGGGGAGTACTATAGTATGAAGTTGCACCTGGACACTGATCTATGGTCAGTTTTACATTTGCACCAATAAATGTTAAGGCTATGATGTGGGTGGGGTAGACTGATCCTAGGTCTGTGGCTGAAAACTTCTACCCAGAACCAAGTGGATGGCACTGTTAGGAGAGGCTGGGACTGTGTACATAGACAAATATCAGATGAACATTTTTATATAATTACAGAAAAACTGTCACCTGTTGTCACACCTGCTGATGTAAATATAGACTTTATTTTGTTTAAGAGCCTGTGTAATCTAAAGGTGTACATTTTCCAAGTTGTGGTTTGTTTTTAGAAAATAATAAATAGCTTGTTATTTGTGCCCAAGTTATTTTTCTTTGTGTGTACATCTTTGCTTGCTAAGACGAAATCATGTGTGCTGTTTCCCACACCATACTGACTTTCCACCCCAGTCCTTGTGGTATGCCTCCATCCATTTCGGATTTCATACTGTGGTTTTTTATATAGTCTATCATCAGCCGGGCTTATAGTAAAACAACCTCTTTATGCTATAATCAGTCATAATGACAAATCACTAACCAACTGTATAGAAATGGGAAATAAAGGACACTTTCTCTGTAGTCTTGAGGGCAGCGAGAGGCCACTTTACTAGAGGATGGTGGAACGTGTCAGTGTGAGGATGCTGCAGTGTTGTGTATTGGAATGTGTTTTTAGTAGAGGATATCCTCCGTAGTGGAGCCCCCCTGGCAGTCTTCCTTCCCCATCTCAGGGCCAGGGCAGCTGACAGAGGTGATGCTTATTACCCCCCCCCCCACCAAGGTTAAACCATCTCCAACAGTGTAACAGGGTGGCTATTGTTCAAAAATACTATTAACAAAGTCTTAGGTATAAAAACGGAATAACTGCCATCCATACACGTTTTTTTTAATGGAAATATTTACTTTACTTAAATGACACTCCCAGAAGTTTGGAGGATCACTGTAGTCAGATTTTCACAGTATTTACAACCTGTCTCCTCTCCGCTGGCCTTTAATGCTACAGCATCCTCTTCAGGAGTGGCTGACTCCCTACACACGCCAGCACAAACATCACATACATCTTGAAATGTTGGGCCCTCTTTTACAGATTCTAATGAACAGTTAGAAAGTAAAATCAAGTTCTGTACAGTGGGTTTTCAAGTTAAGCCAGTTTAGTACATTCACACACACAAGTTAATTTCAAATGAACTGCAAGCCTTGACGCTAACCATTTTGGTATGTACTGTATATATTTTTTTAAATGAAAGAAAGCCAATGACTGGTTCACCCAATAAATACCTCCTTTAAACATTTCTAGTCTAAAAACACCACCATCAGGATATAAGCCTTCCATAGCCAGCACATATCCTATGCTGGAATAACAAGAATAATAAAATCAGGTACCACATACCTCAGTTCCGAACCTTAACTAACCTTAATGAATGACTGAATGCAAGTGTGCAACGTCTTCTTGGACACCCTCAATAAAACTAATGGAAATCAAATCTCTTTCAATGCTCTTCCAGTGAAGGCATATGATGTAGTGTATGGTACTGCTATATAGCTACTTCTACAGTAGGGTCCGATTCTTCAACTTGCTCCCGTCCATGTGCCCTCAAAGATCTGAGAGGGTTGGATAAGTGTCAGGCTGGAGGGTGTTTCCACCATCTTACTATCAAAAAATGGTACACACCATTTACACTTATCCAAAGCTTTAAAATCTGCCTTGGAGTTAACACGGGCATAGGCAGAATGTGGGGCAAGTTTGAGAATAGAAAAGCAGCCTTAACCTTCTGTATTATACCCATCACTTCAATAAGTGGGTGCATTTCCATGAAACCCAGGATCATTTTTGGTTGATTGAGCGTTCAGAAAGCAGACTCATTTATAACACCACTATCAGGCCATGTTATTAAGGATAGAAGTAAGTTATGTCACTTTCTAATCACAAATGTGATTTTAACCATTAATCCCAATTTATTCATACCTGTTGCAATATTTACCCTTTAACAAAAAAAAAACTGATGTTCTTGATCAGTTAACTTGTTTGGCCATCTAGTGACTTCTGAATAGGAAGCACACAGACCCCAGGGAGTGCTTTGGTGCATAGAACATCAACCACCTTATCATACTCTTATGGTCAGTCTAAAAGTGGCTTCTCCTACTCATCTCTCCTTAATCACCAAACACAGGATGAAAGCAACACAGAGATGCACCCTAACAGGAGAATACAGTTTTAGTTTCAATTGAAATGTTACGGTCCATTCAAAGGAAACACATTCACATATATACATTTACGATAAACAAGAATTCATTACGCTCTTCAATCAGCACTAGTCAACTCTCGGTTCAACCCAAGGTCTACTGGCAAATATCACGTAGAGCAGATGGGGAGTTGTGACTCACCTAAAGCCTGTCAAAGTAATGTCTCTGTCCATAATGGTCTTACAACCTTGATACAAGAGGGATTGGCCTAGACCATCCATTTAGGAAACACTACAATAAAAGGTTCTTCTCACAACCAACTCCACTCACTCATAAAAACCCTGAAACGCTGACTCAGAGGGGTAAAAGGTTTGGAATGTTGCAGATAGAAATGTACCGCATAGAATGGACCCAATCCTACATCATATGTACGAGTGATTTCCATTCCATTTGTTGCATTTCTATATGTTGTGGATGCTCTGCTTAGCACTACTCCAGTGGTCAAAAACCCTGGTCCTGGAGAGTTGCAGGCTTTTGTTCCAGCACAGCATTAACACAGCGATGATTAGTGGAACCATGTGTGTTAGTATCTGTAGTGTTGCCATCTAGGACCAGAGTTGGTGACAATGGCTTTACTCCATCTACCCTCCCAGCCTGTACGGCTGGTGACAAGGGACAAAAAGGCGAGCTCTTCTGAGTCTGTCCCAGCCCAGAGCCAAGAGGCTGCTCAGGGACCACGTTGCAAGACAACATATTTTGGCGTTTACTAGGGGAACAAAGAGGCCTGGCACGCGAGGCTAGTGACTCCTCATAACAACCTGGCAGGAACTGCAGGGAGTCCTTCTCTTCAACATTGTGTTTAAAAAAATTGAATAATAATAAATGATGAACTCATGTTAGTTACTGACAGGTGAGAGAGCCTTCTTGACGCCAGGCCAGAGTTATGGGCCTGGCCTGCTCAGGCTGGTAAGCCACAGTCTGCTGAATGATTGATGTCCCCCCTGTCAGACTGGTGAATTATTAACCCTGTCAGTAACAGGAGACAACCAGGGGAGGGCAATGCAGGGGTCAGCACTCCCTTTCTCCCCCTAGTGGTGATTTGGAAGAATCACAGGGCAGGCTGGACAATATACAGGTAACTGCCAAAATAAAGGAAACACCAACATAAAGTGTCTTAATAGGGCGTTGGGCCACCACGAGCCAGAACAGCTTCAATGCACCTTAGCATATATTCTACAAGTGTCTGGAACTCTTGAAATGCCATAAGTTGGTGTTTTGTTGATGGCGCCGTTCCAGAATCTCCCATAAGTGTTCAATTGGGTTTAGATATGGTGACAGACGGCCATGGCATATGGTTTACATTGTTTTCATGCTCATCAAACCATTCAGTGACCACTTATGATTTGTGGATGGGGGAATTGTCATCCTATGGGGGCATAGTCATGTAGTCAAAATAATGACCATTTTACCCACCATTTTTATGCATTAACCTAAGCATAATGGAATGTTAATTGCTTAATTAACTCAGGAGCCACACCTGTGTGGAAGCACATGCTTTCAATATATGCTGCATTTACGCAAGCGGTTCCATTATTTTGGCAGTTACGCATATCTCCATACTTTAACATGGCTCTCCTCTCTAGCCTCCATTTTTTATGTTGATCCTCTGATCTTAGAGTGCTTGTTGGAGAGGAAAGAGCCAACCAAAGGTGACACTTAAAAGCACTGAATTGCAAAAAATTCAGATAGAGAAAACTGAACTAGGGCTGAATGCCTGGATGGAGAGGTCAGAACTGGTCTGGAGGGGCTTGCTGCCTGGGGTAAGGAAGGGTGTTGGAGTTATTTGGTCCAGCGACCCTCCAAAGACCTGTGTGCTGTGATGCCAGCTAGAGAAGTGACTGCTGGCTTAGTGTGGACTTCCTGCTGTCTTGTCCTTGGTCACCTCACTCACATCCTCATAGACAAGCTTCAGAACAAAAACATCAGCCCAGGATTAGTGGTCCCAGACCCTTTGAAGCCTTGAGTTGCTCTGACCTAACACAGTTTCATTAATGAGGTTTAAGTAAACTCATTATATAAGGTTTTGGCTCCTTTTTAGGGAAGTTGTAACTTGATAGGGGGTGGGGAGAGGTTGGGATGTTATAGTAAGTATGTGCACATCAGGCAAAAGTCCCTTCCCAGCCAATCAAGAGAGAGGGGAGAGGAGGAAGCGATATAGGGCAGAAGGAGGAGAGAGAAAGGGGAGGAAGAGGGGTAAAGAGGGGGGAAGGGGTGTGACAGGGGTGATTGAGGTTGGGATTTTCCTGTGAGGAGTGGAAAGTTTAACAGAGCGAGTTACCATAACCATAAAAGCTAAAGTGGTGGAAAAGAGGCTAAGAGGGAGAACAGAGCCCTGGTTTAAAGTTTAGCATCAGTGACGCAAAGTTGCTCCTGGCAACTGAAGATGCTCTGTCGTCAGACATTTTTAAACTACCATATCACTGTCCTGGGCTAGCCCCTCTCTTCCCATCACATTTACAGTCCCTTTACTGCAAAGCAACTACTTGCCAGTACTAAATCAACCCCTAGCCCCTAGGCACTTTGTGTAGATCTGAGAGAATGGACTTAACGTTAGTGTTCACTCAGTTTGCGGGACCTTTTTTCTAGTTATTTTTTGTCTCGCTTTTGTAAAGTTTGATGTATACCATAAACACTAATTTCAAGGTGGCTCCATTACCAAATCGCAAAAGAAATCCTCTTAGATCAGTGCCAAAGCTAAGGGCTAGGGGGTTGACGATGACTGCCTCCTCTGTCCCACAGCACACCCTTTGAGCAGCGACAGCCAAAGAGTAAACCCAGAAACCACATATACATAACTGTCTGCACACTGTCCTCCATGTCGGCACCAAAAACTAGTGTTCCAGCTACCCGTCTGTCTGGGGAATGAATCTCACTGGGTCAATCAATTCTTCACAGAATAAATCAAATATAAAAATTGAAAACACACCAACCGTGGCGGATTGGGAAATCTTGAGTGGTGAGACTGGTGGACTGAGTTGAATAGGAATAAAATAGTATTTTATGTTGGGGTCCATCCACACTCTGTCCCCTTAATGTTATTACCCACAAGTGTCAAAGTCATTCCACGGAGGGCCAAGTGTCTCTAGGTTTCCGTTGTACTTGATTGATGAATAAAGGTCACTAATTAGCAAAGAACTTCCCACACCTGGTTGTCTAGGGCTTTATTGAAAGGAAAAACCAAAACCAGCATACACTAGGCTCTCAATGGAATGAGTTTGACACCGCTGCCTTAACCACATACTCAGCCCTAAACATTAACCCCAACCCTTGTCCCCCATCCCCAGCCCAGTCCTCTCCTGCTCAAAGTGGGTCTGCTCCCCTGGCCAGTGCTGGTGATGGGGTACCTCTCTTCTCTTGTATTCCTCTCATTCTGGGATCTGTAGGGCCATCACTGCAGGCTTGGTCTTGAAGTATTGGTTGAAACGCAGCACAGCATAGCTGAAGGAGAGAGAGTGAAAAGATGGAAGGTGGAGGGAGAAAGAGTGTAAGGGAAGGAAGAACATGTTGAAAGAGACCAGAAGAGAGAGTTAAACACCCATTCTGACTAAATGAGTGCACAAACTATCCAATAGCAGCCCTAACAATACCCCAGACAGATCCCATTGACTAGCTGCTAAACTGTCAGAGCAATGTGTCACTCATACAGGCAGGGGCACAGAGTGACCGGGGGGACAGTTCTGTCGTCACTGCAGGACTGATTGGGTTGCAGACACTCAAACCACCAGCCTGTGGGTCAGTTACACCTCTGCAGGTCCCTGGGGGAAGCAGGGAGAAGACAGCTCTCTCTCTAATCAACTGCTCCTTTCTCACTATTTCCACAGGCGCTTACTCCCCTTTCCATCTCTCACTGTGTGGAAACCATGTGTAGTGGAGATTGTGCTCTACGACAGACTTTGACTGAGTTTTGGTATGTCTTTCACAGTAAGAGATCCCTTTCACTCACATGCAACACAGGCAGACAGGCCAACCAACGTATTTCAACAAGGGACCATAACACACATGCACTTACCCCAGGAAGTCAAAATTTATGGAAGAGTACTTGGCCTGGATGAGTGCCCAGAAGCCCCAAAAGAAGTGTGACGCCTATAGAGAGAGGTCAGTGGTTAGACAGGACCAAACTGATCAGCCCAGTACTAACACGTGTGTGTGTGTGTGTGTGAGAGAGAGAGCGAGCAGTGACCACAGTGGTGTGAGCGACAGTGTTCCTCCTCACCAGGGCAAACTTGTTGACCTGTACGTACAGAGTCTCGAGCTCTCTGTCGCTGACCTCCTCTCCTTTCTTAGTGGATGCCTTGTACGCGTGCAGATACACACGCAGCCACTCCAGCTGCATCTCACGGCTAGGATACAGTCCATAGTCCAGCTCACTCATACCTGAACACACACACACACACATTATATATGATGTACAGAACATGTCATGACTAAGATACAGCCCATGTATCTCCTCTCACCTGCAAACTCGTTGAAGTGGTTCCCGATGTCAAAGGCCTGATAGTTGTAACTAGAGTATTCATAGTCTATGAACCGGACATGGCCTGGAGAAAAAAAAAGAGGAGTTTGAAAGAAAATTAGTGATAATGTTACAAATTTTTACTATTATGTTGTCCAACACTGGAGAGTTACTGACTTTTTTTTTCAAGATGACTCTTTGCGGTTCTACTAGAAATGTGTATCTTCCCTTTTGAAGACGATTCAATACGATCTAGATACATGGGCTCCAATACCAAAGGTTTTAGTTAGAAACTAAAATCGGTGATTCGGTATGATGCAATACGAAGCAAACATTTATTACATAAATACAGATTTTCCATTCCAAATTAAAATCTTCTGCTAATGAGCCTCACACATATATACGCACACACCGTACCAGTCAAAAGTTTGGACACACCTACTCATTCAAGGGTTTTTATTTTTACTATTTTCTACATTGTAGACTAATAGTGAAGACATCAAAACTATGAAATAACACATATGGAATCATGTAGTAACCAAAAAAAGTGTTAAAATCAACATATTTTATATTTGAGATTCTACAAAGTAGCCACCCTTTACCTTGACAGATTTGCACACTCTTGGCATTCTCTCAACCAGCTTCATGAGGTAGTCACCTGGAATGCATTTCAATTAACAGGTGTGCCTTGTTAAAAGTTAATATGTGGAATTTATTTTCTTAATGCGTTTGAGCCAAATCAGTTGTTATGTGACAAGGTAGAGGTGGTATACAGAAGATAGCCCTATTTGGTAAAAGACCAAGTCCATATTATGGCAAGAACAGCTCAAATAAGCAAAGAGAAACGGCATTCCATCATTACTTTAAGACATGAAGGTCAGTCAAAGTGGAAAATGTAAAGAATTTTGAAAGCGCAGCCGCAAAAAACCATCAAGCGGTATGATGAAACCCTTGAATGAGTAGGTGTGTCCAAACTTTTGACCGGTACTGTATATGTGATGTATATGGTGTATCTGGGTACCGCTACGCCATATGGGAAACTGGGCAACTACCACCCCAGCATCAGATGGCTTTTTGTCCTACCACCCCCCCCCCCACACTCTGAAATCACCATCACCCACTAATTATACTGAACAAAAATGTAATTGCAACATGTAAAGTGTTGGTCCCATGTTTCATGAGCTGAAATAAAACATCCATGAAATGTTCCACACACACAAAAAGCTTATTTTGCAAAACATTTTGTGCACAAATTTTTACATCCCTGTTAGTGAGCATTTCTCCTTTGCCAAGATAATCCATCCACCTGACAGATGTGACATATCAAGAAGCTGATTTAACAGCATGATCATTACACAGGTACACCTTGTGCCGGGGACAATAACAGGCCACTCTAAAATGTGACGAGATCCTGAGGCCCACTATTGTGACATTCATCTGCCGCCATCACGTTTCAGCATGATAATGCACGGCCCTATGTCACAAGGCTCTGTACACAATTTCTGGAAGCTTAAAATGTCCCAGTTCTTCCATGGCCTGCACACTCACCAGACATGTCACCCATTGAGCATGTTTGGGATGCTCTGGATTGAAGTGTACAACAGCGCGTTCCAGTTCCCACCAATGTCTTGCAACTTCGCACAGCCATTGAAGAAGAGTGGGACAACATTCCACAGGCCACAATCAACATCCAGATCAACTCTATGTGAAGGAGATGTGAACACACCAGATACTGACTGTTTTTCTGATCCACGCCCCTACCTTTTTTAAGGTATCTGTGACGAACAGATGCATAGCTGTATTCCCATTCATGTGAAATCCATAGATTAGGGCCTAATGAATTTATTTTAATTGACTGATTTTCTTATGAACTCAGTAAAATCTTTGAAATTGCCGCATTTATATTTTTGCTCAGTATTAGTTATTTTTTCAGATTAAGTGTTAAAAATTACCTATGACTAAGCCAATGAATCTACAGCACAATTTTGGATTTCACCCATAATCTAATGGTTTAGACTGCTTCTTCTCCTACTTCGACCATGCATCGCGGGTAGCAAAAGTGATTTACCCTGTTTATCAAAAAATTGCCATATACACACCGATTGTTTCAAGCTAAACTACCAAAACTATTGTAGATGGTGAACCTGATCAAAATAAAATAGCCCCAATCAGCATGTTGCCTACCTATAGCCATATGAGAGTTGTCTCTCTGGCAGTATGCTACTTTATTCTGGTAAAAGACAACTTTCAACAGCGCATTTGATAAAATGTTACCTTGCAAATTACATTAGTTGTCACACAACTAATAAAGCCTAATATTGCGCAAGTAATTTTACAAAACATATATGTCCTTGTTTTTGAAAGAAAAGCCAATTTTTTGTCCATTAAAATAGCATCAAATTGATCAGAAATACAGTGTAGACATTGTTAATGTTGTAAATGACTATTGTAGCTGGAAACGGTAGATTTTTTATGGAATATCTACATAGGCGTACGGAGGCCAATTATCAGCAACCATCACTCCTGTATTCCAATGGCACGTGGTGTTCGCTAATTGAAGTTTATTTTAAAAGGCTAATTGATCATTAGAAAACCCTTTTACAATTATGTTGGCACAGCTGAAAACTGTTGTGCTGATTTTAAAGAAGCAATTAGACTAGTTGAGTATCTGGAGCATCAGCATTTGTGGGTTCGATTACAGGCTCAAAATGGCCAGAAACAAAAGACTTTCTTCTGAAACTCGTCAGTCTAATCTTGTTCTGAGAAATTAAGGCTATTCCATGCGAGAAGTGGCCAAGAAACTGAAGATCTCGTACAACGCTGTGTATTACTCCCTTCACAGGACAGAGCAAACTGGCTCTAACCAGAATAGAAAGAGTCGGAGGCCCCGGTGCACAACTGAACAAGAGGACAAGTACATTAGAGTGGCTAGTTTGAGAAACAGATGATGCACAAGTCCTCAACTGCCAGCTTCATTAAATAGTACCCGCAAAACACTAGTCTCAACATCACCAGTGAAGAGGAGACTCCAGGATGCTGGCCTTCTAGGCAGAGTTGCAAAGAAAAAGCCATATCCCAGACTGGCCAATAAAAAGAAAAGATTAAGATGGGCAAAAGAACACAGACACTGCCCAGAGGAACTCTGCCTAGAAGGCCAGCATCCCGGAGTCGCCTCTTCACTGTTGACGTTGAGACTGGTGTTTTGCTGGTACTATTTAATGAAGCTTCCAGTTTTCAGCTGTGCTAACATCATTGCAAAAGGGTTTTCTAACTATCAATTAGCCTTTTAAAATGATCAACTTGGATTAGCTAACAACGTGCCATTGGAACACAGGAGTGATGGTTGCTGATAATGGGCCTCCTTACGTCTCCGTTGATATTCCTTTTTTAAAATTTTTTAAATTTTTTTAAAGCAGTTTCCAGCTACAATAGTCATTTATAAACATTAACAATGTCTACACTATTTCTGATCAATTTGATGTTATTTTAAAATGGACAATAAATTTGCTTTTCTTTCAAAAATAAGGACATTTCTAAGTGACCTCAAACCTTTGAACGGTAGAGTGTGTGTGTGTGCACGCACGCACGCACGCACGCACATTATATATATATATATATATATATATATATATATATATATATATATATATATATATATATATATATACATACACACACACACACACACACACACACGTTTTTCTCCCCAATTTCCTGATATGCAATTGGTAGTTACAGTATTGTCCCATCGCTGAAACTCCCGTACGGACTCGGGAGAGGCGAAGGTCGAGAGCCATGCGTCCTCCAAAACATGACCCTGCCAAGCCGCACTGCTTCTTCACACACTGCTCGCTTAGGGATAGGCGTCCCGTCAACGGGACAGTTGTAAATCATGCAGCGCCTTGCGTCACGATCGCAGATTTTAAAGAAACAACAAATGTCGGTACATATATAAAAGTGTCTTATATCGGCTAAAAGCTTAAATTCTTGTTAATATAACTGCACTGTCCAATTTACAGTAGCTATTACTGCGAAAAAATGCCATGCTATTGTTTGAGGACAGCTCCTAACAACAAAACCCTTTATTTACCGTGATAGGTTTGATAAATTTACCTCTGATGGTGAAATGTGTACTTACATTCTGAAATCTTGCTCTGATTTATCATCCAAAAGGGTCCCAGAGATAACATGAAGTGTCATTTTGTTAGATAAAATCCTTTTTCCATATCCTAAAAAGGTCGATATAGCATGCACAATCTATTTTGTATTTCTGCTCGTTCAATTTGCAAATAAAGGAATCTGTGAAAATCTAACCCTAAACGTTGTTTCAACCAGTCAAATCACATTCATATATATTCCTCAGAGATCCTAGAACATAACCAGACTTCACTATACCATTATGGGTGAAGTATATCCTATAGGACATCAAATTTGGTCAGAGAGCAAAGCCTTCATGGTACCGCCGATGACGCGGGTGGTCTTCACTTGATCGACTCTAACTTTGTCAAATAAGCACCAATCGGGGTCAACAAAGCTAGCTAGATAGCCAATGAGCTGGGCTTTACGGGAGTATCCGGAAACCCTGTATCTGTCGTAAAATGTAGCTACTAACCTTGTGCGACAGCATGCCTTTTCCTTTTAGACCAAAATTATAAGGATATTCAGAGTTATGAAGTTATGAAAACGGGTTGTTTTGCAAATGTTGAACTTATAATATGGCTACTAATACTGGAAAAGCTAAATCAAAGTCCAAGTATGCAGATTTGACGATATTCTTGCAGAAAAATGTAATATGAATGCAAATGTCTCCTTCACGATTTGCCCAAATGTACCTGGGTGACTTCACACGAAATGTCATGAAGTTCGCTCGTAGTTCAAGTTATCCGTCTGAAACGTCGCACATACACTGCTGCCATCTTGTGGACACCATCGGAATTACAACCAGAGTGATTGCTAGAACTGGGACCTTTCTGTTGCATTTCAAAGATGGTGGTAGGGGGGAAAAAAATGTTTTTTCTTTGAATTTTCTTCTATCAGATCTATTGTGTTATATTCTCCTACATTCAATTCACATTTCCACAAACTTCAAAGTGTTTCCTTTCAAATGGTACCAAGAATTGACATATCCTTGCTACAGGCAATTAGATTTGGGTATGTCATTTTAGGCGAAAACTGAAAAAAAGGGGCTATCCCACTTAACCCAGAAACCAGCAGCACCAATGTGTTGGAGGAAACACTGCAGAACTGGCAACCCTGTCAGCGTGCATGCGCCAGGAGTAGCTAGAGCGCGATAGGACAAGGACATCCCGGCCGGACAAACCATCCCCTAACCTGGATGACCCTGGGCCAATTGTGCGTCGCCTCAAGGGTCTCCCGGTCGCGGCCGGCTGCGACACATCCGGGATCGAACCCGGATCTTTAATGACGCCTCAAGCACTGCAGTGCCTTAGACCGCTGCGCTACTCAGGAGGCCCCCATTCTACTAACATTTGAATGCAGAAGATGACTTGCAGATGTGCCAGATCAGAATTAGGCATACCTCTCATTGGGCAGCGCACCAAGCTGCGCACAGCGCGCACTTTGACTAGGCTACTGATATTGCCTGGGTTTGTTTGGTTTGCAAAATGACTGTCTATAATTACATGCTTAGTTCCACAGTGAAGGAGAGGATGCAGTTGTCACAAATGATGAGTGGTATTTCGGAAGGTAGAAATAAAGGAATTTGAACAAAACATTTGTGAACCGGCAATTCATAACGTTTTAATAGATTTTCTGACCGATGCATGCTACATTTGCGTTGCTTTGGGGTCCCTCGGACTCAATTCTTAAACATTTCAACCAGGGACCAATGCCTATCGTGAATTGTTACATCCCTATGTTCTATCTTGTGCTAGGCAGTATACTGTATTTTACTATATACACCAGTACTGATGGTGTACGCCAGCAGCCGTCCAGGGGCACCCTCCTCCACGGCTCAGCCAGTCACTGACCAAAGGAAGCAAGGTCTTGGGCCCTCCTCCACCTCCCCGAGGATCCCGACACCATCCGCTGCTACATGTGCGTTGAGTCAGGCTTGCATGAGTCGAAGCAAATCTCCTCCTCCCCCCTCTTCCTTCCCCATTGTATTCCATCACGACCACCACCGTCTTGGGCAGCTCAATGGTGAGATTTTGTCCGGTCTGCGGCCTGTGGGCAGACCAAGGTCCATTGTTACCGTGTCCAAGACAACTCCCTCCTGCAAACAGTTCTAGCCAGCTACTCTACTATTGGCACCATTGTCACCGAAGTTGGATATAACGTCATTCGCTTTCGGCAATCTGAAGAATTGGAGGACTTCAACTTTCTCTTGAACATCCTTGTCTGCAAAGGGAAGAGAACATTAATCTCTAGCCCCCTGCAGTGCTATAGAAGGGGTTTGGAACATTACAGCCACCTAGCTGCCCTAAACAAGTTCCTGAAGAAACTCTGCAAAGACAGGAATGTCTCCTTTTGTGACAAATTTGACTTGCTGTGGGAGCAACCAACAATCTTTAAAAGATGGGATTCACCCTTACCGCAGGGGTTCCAGGATTATCTCCATCAACATAGCGAACTGCTCAAGAGACTGACGGTCTGGGTTTGGTAGCGTTCCAGTCCTCCCTGTCATAATAAGCAACAGAGGACATGGAAATCGTATTATATCCCAGAGAAATAGAAGTGCAGTGAATGTAAGTAACCTAATCTATGTTCCTTTAACTGTTAGCGCTAAGGGTATTATCTGCAATAATCATATGCATATAGAATTGAATTCCACGGTTTGCACTGAAACTGCCTGCCTTAGGAAGAAGCCCGCTGTGGGCAGCCCACCCAGTACCATTGACTCAAATGTAAATGTCACTGACATGTCTCCCTCGGATCAGCCTCTCAGAATAGCACTAAAAACAAACAAGCAACCCAGAAAAGGACAAAAAGAATTGCCCATATTAACACAGACCCCTTCCCTTTTTCCACTTTTTGTTACGTTAAAGCCTTATTCTAAAATGGATTAAATTATTATTTGTCTTTTTAAATGCCTTATTTAAGTATTCAGACCCTTTGCTATGAGACTCAAAATTGAGCTCAGATGCATCCTGTTTCCATTGATCATCCTTAAGATGTTTCTACAACTTGGAGACCATCTGTAGTTAATTCAAGAAGGGCTTTCATCAGGGAGGTAACCAAGAACCCGATGGTCACTTTGACAGAGCTCCAGAGTTCCTCTGCAGAGATAGGAGAACCTTCCAGAAAAACAACCATCTCTGCAGCACTCTACCAATCAGGCCTTTATGGTAGAACGGAACCCACTCCTCAGCAAAAGGCACATAACAGCCCGCTTGGAGCTTGCCAAAAGGCACCTAAAGGAAACAAGATTCTCTGGTCTGATGAAACCAAGATTGAACTCTTTGGCCTGAATGCCAAGTGTCACGTTTGGAGGAAACCTGACACCATCCCTACGGTGAAGCATGGTGGCAGCATCATGCTGTGGGGATATTTTTCAGCAGCAGGGACTGGGAGACTAGTTAGGACCGAGGGAATGATGAACGGAGCAAAGTACAGAGAGATCCTTGATGAAAACCTGCTCCAGAGCTCTGGACCTCAGACTGGGGCGAAGTTTCACCTTCTATGGAGTAATGAATCACCCTAAGCACACAGCCAAGACAACGCAGGAGTGGCTTCGGGACAAGTCTCAATGTCCTTGAGTGGCCCAGCCAGATCCCGGACTTGAACCCGATTGAACTCTAGAGACATGAAAATAGCTGTGCAGCGACACTCCCCATCCAACCTGACAGAGCTTGCGAGGTTCTGCAGAGAATGGGAGAAACTCCCCAAATACAGGTTTGCCAAGCTTGTAGCATCACACCTAAGAAGACTTGTCTGTAATCCCTGCCAAAGGTGCTTCAACAAAGTACTGAGTAAAGCATCTGAATACTTATGTAAATATGTATTTCAGTTCTTTATTTTAATACATTTGCCACAATTTCTAAAATAACCTGTTTTTGCTTTGTCATTATGGAGTAGTGTGTGTAAATTGACAAGGAACAAAAACAATTGAATCCATTTTAGAATACGGCTGTAACATAGCAACATTTTGAAAAAGTCAAGTGGTCTGAATACTTTGAATGCACTGTATGTAGTTCAGTCCTTGACTAATAATGTTCTGTACTATATATTATTTCACGTGGACCCCAGGAAGAGTAGTTGTTTCAGCAGCTAATGGGGATCCTAATAAATACCAATACATGGGCCGGTTTAAGTTTTTACTTTACCTTCTATAATGGTATCTGAATGTTTGAATAGTTTGTTAAATGTGACACTGCGTGTAAAGTCAATTTTTATAAATTTACTCCACTACTTGAGTTCTCTCTCCCTCCATGCCGCTTTCCACACAGACCTAGCCCCGCCCCGTCACTCAAGGAGCACTTTTGTTTTTGCTCGACCATGAGACACTTGTGTTCAGTCTGCATGGTCAATGCAACACATGCTACAATGTTGATGACAATGACGCTGTTTCCACTTTAGGTCTTAACCCTTTAGACCCCAATAGAATTCTAGAATATTGCTATGCTGCGAATTTCCAAGATAAAGCTCATTTTCTCACACATTTCAAAACAGCCATAGCTCAAAAACAAAGAACAAATTACAAGTTAACTGAGTTTAAAAGAGCTCAACCTCTACTTTAATATGACACCACATTCACATTCTCACTCAAAATGTTCTAAGTATAATATATTATACTTATACGTATTATTTACATTAAATATAAAAAATATTAAATATAAAAAAATATTAAAAACATCCAAAATGTGACCAGAGGATAATATTCAGAAAGTATTTCAAAACCCACACAAAGTAGACTATTTAATTGTTACACAAGTAAGAATAGTTGTCAATGTACAAATGTAAACAAAAATTCAGAGACTACTTCAAAATGAACTGTTCGTCGGGAGCTTCATGAAATGGGTTCCCATGGCAGAGCAGCCGCACACAAGCCTAAGATCACCATGCGCAATGCCAAGTGTCGGCTGGAGTGGTGTAAAGATTGCCTCCATTGGACTCTGGAGCAGTGGAAACGAGTTCTATGGAGTGATGAATCACGCTTTGCGATCTGGCAGTCCGACGGATGAATCTGGGTTTGGCGGATGCCAGCCGAACGCTACCTGCCCCAATGCACAGTGCCAACTGTAAAGTTTGATGGAGGAGAAATAATGGTTCGGGCTAATCCCCTTAGTTCCGGTGAAGGAAAATCTTAACTTCTTTGGGATAGGGGGCAGTATTTTCACAGCCGGATAAAAAACGTACCCGATTTAATCTGGTTACTACTCCTGCCCAGAAACTAGAATATGCATATAATTAGTAGATGTGGATAGAAAACACTAAAGTTTCTAAAACTGTTTGAATGGTGTCTGTGAGTATAACAGAACTCATATGACAGGCCAAAACCTGAGAGGATTCCATGCAGGAAGTGCCCTGTGACAATTTATTGTCCTTCTGTTGCATCTCTATCGACATTACAGCATCTGTGCTGTAACGTGACACTTTCTAAGGCTTCCATTGTCTCTCTAAAGCTGCCAGAAAGTGGAATGGGGTGTCTGCTGTCTCTGGGCAAAGTATAGGAGCAGAGTTTGAAAGTGGTCAGCCTGGGGACAGTGAGACTGGAGATGCACGTTCACGAGACTTCTCCATTTTTTTCTTTCAGTCTTTGAATGAATACAACGTTGCCCGGTTGGAATATTATCGCTATTTTATGAGAAAAATAGCATAAAAAAATATTTTAAACAGCATTTGACATGCTTCTAAGTACGGTAATGGAATATTTTTTTTTTTAAATCTCACGAAATGCGCTCACGCGTTACCCTTTGGATAGTGACCTGAACGAGGTATTTGGATATAACTATGGATTATTTGGAACCAAAACAACATTTGTTGTTGAAGTAGAAGTCTTGGGAGTGCATTCTGATGAAGAACAGCAAAGGTAATCCAATTTTTCTAATAGTAATTCTGAGTTTAGGTGACCCCGAAGATGGCGGATGTCAAAATAGCTAGCCGTGATGGCCGAGCTATGTACTCAGAATATTGCAAAATGTGCTTTCGCCGAAAAGCTATTTTAAAATCGGACATAGCGATTGCATAAAGGAGTTCTGTATCTATAATTCTTAAAATAATTGTTAATGTATTTTGTCAACGTTTATCGTGAGTAATTTAGTAAATCAACAGAAGTTTTCGGTGGGTATGCTAGTTCTGAACATCACATGCTAATGTAAAAAGCTGGTTTTTGATATAAATATGAACTTGATTGAACAAAACATGCATGTATTGTATAACAATGTCCTAGGAGTGTCATCTGATGAAGATCATCAAAGGTTAGTGCTGCATTTAGCTGTGGTTTGGGTTTATGTGACATATATGCTTGCTTGGAAAATGGCTGTGTGATTATTTGTGTCTATGTACTCTCCTAACATAATCTAATGTTTTGCTTTCGCTGTAAAGCCTTTTGGAAATCGGACAACGTGGTTCAATTCAGGAGAAGTGCATCTATAAAATGGTGTAAAATAGTCCTATGTTTGAGAACTTTGAATTATGACATTTTGTGGTTTTAAATTTGGCGCTCTGATTTTTCACTGGCTGTTGAATAGTGTGGGACGATTTCGTCCCACCTCCCCTAGAGATTAATGCTACAGCATACAATGACATTCTAGACAATTCTGTGCTTACAGCTTTGTGGCAACAGTTTGGGGAAGGCCCTTTCCTGTTTCAGCATGACAATGTCCCCTTGCACAAAGCGAGGTCCATGTGGAAGAACTTGACTGGCCTGCACAGAGCCCTGACCTCAACCCCATCGAACACATTTGGGATGAATTGGAACGCCGACTGTGAGCCAGGCCTAATCACTCAACATCAGTGCCCGACCTCACTAATGCTCTTGTGGCTGAATGGAAGCAAGTCCCGCAGCAATGTTCCAACATCTAGTGGAAAGCCTTCCCAGAAGAGTGGAGGCTGTTATAGCAGCAAAGGGGGGGACCAACTCCATTTTATTGCCCATCATTTTGGAATTAAATGTTTGACGAGAAGGTGTCCACATACTTTCGGTCCACATTATTTGAGCTCCACCGCTGCTGTTTTAACCTGTACCATCCAAGTTATCATGACAGGACTTTCTAATCTGAGAGCCATTCCCCAAGTTTCACAGCATCAAATATATATCTGCTGTTTACGTTTTCAAAGTGCAAGGACGTGTCCGAATCCGTACCCCTAACCAACATAGATACAGCGTCTTTCACAGTGAAAAGTCGAGTCATCTTCGGCGCCATAATTATTATTTTTTTAACGTTGAAAAGTCAAATGACAGCATACCCTGTTTCTGGTTGATGACAACAGCCACGCGAATACGACAACAAGTTGATAGCACGTTCATTTTGCGATATTGACACAGATAGTATTGTTAGAAAAACAAGGCCATTTGCGGCCGCTATAGTAATTTAAAGAAAAGCCATTGACGGCCGCTATGGGCTCTAAAGAGTAAATATAAATCCACTAGAGTTCTATAATTACACTATTAGTTTGTTTCTTACATCTGCAAACTGCTAGTTTGTATTTTCTTAACAATTTGTGGCTAAATCGTGTTAGCCGCTAATGCTAATAGCTCGTTAGCTAGCTAATAAAATGTACTGAGTCAGAGCAAACGTAGCCAATCTGATACCAATGACGATGCAGGCCTAAATCAGCATGTTGTTTGTGCAACAGTACCTTCGAAATCAAAGACGATTAGACGAAGCATGAATGTGTTAGCTACATGAAATAACTAAGAGAAAACATTTGATGAAGCCAAAGATTATAGGATCCCCTAGGAAACACTGACAAACACTTTGTTTCCTAACCTGTCACAATAACTCTTCCCTGGCATTTTCACACTGTATTCAAAGTACTAGTATAATTTAACTATATCATTATAATAATCATTCTATTTTCATGATCCCAACTGTTCATCCAAGTGTTTTGATCTAAATTGCAAGTCAAATCGCAACTGCAACATTTGGTTAAAAATAATGCCTAGATTTTTAGCCAATATTGTGCAGTCCTATGTGGCAGTGTGGAAATGATCTGAAATGAGCACAGGAAAAGCAGAAATTGGTGAAAATGCCCAAAATGATTTTGGTTAAAGTTTAATTGAACAGTATACAGTGCATTCGTAAAGTATTCAGACCCCTTGACTTTTTCCAAATGTTGTTATATTACTGCCTTGTTATAAAATTGATTAAATTGTGTGCCCCCCCATCAATACATACACAATACCCTATAATGGCAAAGCAAAAATAGGTTTTAGAAATGTTTGCAAATAAATAAATATACATTTTCATAAGTATTCAGACCCTTCACTCAGTACTTTGTTGAAGCACCCGTGGCAGCAACTACAGCCTCGACTCTTCTTGGGTATGATGCTGCAAGCTTGGCACACCTGTATTTGGGGAGTTTCTCCCATTCTCTGCAGATCCTCGCAAGCTCTGTCAGGTTGGATGGGGAGCGTTGCTGCACAGCTATTTTCATGTCTCTCCAGAGATGTTTGATCGGGTTCAAGCCTGGGCTCTGGCTGGGCCACTCAAGGACATTCAGAGACTTGTCCCAAAGCCACTCCTGCGTTGTCTTGGCTGTGTGCTCAGGGTCATTGTCCTGTTGGAAGGTGAACCTTTGCCCCAGTCTGAGGTCCTGAGCTCTCTGGAACAGGTTTTCACATCAAGGATCTCTCTGTACTTTGCTCAGTTAATCTTTCCCTTGATACTGACTAGTCTCCCAGTCCCTGCCGTTGAAAAACATCCCCACAGCATGATGCTGCCACCACCATGCTTCACCATAGGGATGGGGTCAGGTTTTATCCAGACGTGACGCTTGGTATTCAGGTCAAAGAGTTCAATCTTGGTTTCATCAGACCAGAGAATCTTTGCCTTTTGGCAAACTCCAAGTGGGCTGTCATGTGCCTTTTACTGAAGAGTGGCTTCAGTCTGGCCACTATCATAAAAGGCCTGATTGGTGGAGTGCTGCAGAGATGGGAGAACCTTCAAGGACAACCATCTCCAAGAAGGAACTCTGGAGCTCTGTCAAAGTGACGATCGGGTTCTTGGTCACCTCCCTGACCAAGGCCCTTCTCCCCCGATTGCTCAGTTTGGCTGGGCGGACAGCTCTGGAAAGAATCTTGGAGGTTGCAAACTTCTTCCATTTAAGAATGATGGAGGCCATTGTGTTATTGGGGACCTTCAATGCTGCAGACATTTATTGGTACCCTTCCCCAGATCGGTGCCCCGACGACACAAACCTGTCTCGGGGGCTCTAGGGACAATTCCTTCGATCTCATGGCTTGGTTTTTGCTCTGACATGCACTATCAACTGTGGGACCTTATATAGACAGGTGTGTGCCTTTTCATTTGATTGGTCATGATTTGTATTTACCACAGGTGGACTCCAAACAAGTTGTAGAAACTTCTCAAGGATGATTAGTGGAAACAGGATGAAGCTGAGCTCAATTTAGAGTCTCATAGCAAAGGGTTTGAATACTCATGTTAATAAGGTATTTTTTTATTATACATTAGCTAAAATTTCTAAAAACCTGTTTTCGCTTTGTCATTATGGGGTATTGTGTGTAGATTGATGAGGAAAAATAATTTAATCCATTTTAGAATAAGGCTGTAACGTAACAAAATGTGGAAAAAGCCAAGGGGTAAGAAAACTTTCTGAATGCACTGTAAAACAGTCTGTACGGAGAAAGATCCATGTGAATCCCTTAGAATGTATGTGTTGCCACCCTAGCCTCACGCACTACTCAATATGCACATTTACAATTTGTATTATTCAAAACAAAATACCGTCAAATACTGTCAAAAATGATAAAAATACAGTGAGAGGTTCTTGACCACTTTGCTGTTGTGGACAAAGTTCAAACTTGTGCGGATGATGTTCTAACGTTGCTGTAACCAACTCACCCTCTTTGCAGTTGTGAATGATGTTCTCACATTGCTGTAACCAACTCACCCTCTTTGCTGTTGTGAATGATGTTCTAACGTTGCTGTAACCAACTCACCCTCTTTGCTGTTGTGAATGATGTTCTAACGTTGCTGTAACCAACTCACCCTCTTTGCTGTTGTGAATGATGTTCTTGCAGAGCAGGTCATTGTGACAGAGCACCACAGGAGAGCCCAGCTTTGACAAGTGCTCCTTCATCCACACCATCTCCTGCTCCAACATCACCTGGCTGGGCACCTCCTGCTGGATCCTGGAGAGAGAGGGGTGGTGGGGGGAGTCCACATTTTCAGACAAACATCAGTGACTCCGTTTCCTCCCTGTGACTGTTTGAGGACACCATGTTCATTGTTAAATAAAAACAACAGTAAGTTGCCCCTATTTAGAGTGACTGAAATAGCTTTGCCAGGTTTTCACCAAAGTGTATACAGTGTTGTTGGACCAACAGAGCATTGGACTTTGTAGAATGAACAAAAACAGACACGCACTAGTCTCTCTCAAAAGGGTAGAGTTTCAAATCAGACAGGTAGTGCAGCCAACTAATACAATTGTAGCCAGAGGTGCATACATCCTGATTTTGCACATCAGCACCATTCTCTCACTCCTTGCGGGTTGTCTTACATGAATGAGCCTGCTGCTGAGGAGAGAGAGAGAGAGAGCAAGAGAGGAGCGTTGAGCTACTGTTGATTGCGAAGATGGGGGCCTTTTCATTGATGTAAAATGAAAGTTAAAGTATGCCTATAGTGAAAAGTCCACAAGGGGAATGTTCCCCGTATGGACATGTTTTAATATTGTAGTGAACTAAGATAACAAGTTGGCGCCGCAAAATGCAGGCTAGTGTGCAACTCGCTATTCAGGTACAGTAGGATGCAATTTCTTTACTTTATAAAATGTTTTCATATTTATAATTTGTTTTATCATTATTAGTCTAATCATTGTAGGCCTATGTATTCATCTAAACCAGTTCTTTAAATATGCAAAATGTGTTTATTTTTTCATTCTGTTTAAACATTTTCATTGGCTAAATTAAATTCGATCTGTCTTTTTGATTGTGTGCTCTGTATTTAGATTAAGATCAGTTTATAAGTAAGCCTGTTGTAAAATAAATATAATTAGCCTATTGCGTCATTTGTTGGGTACATTAAGCACTAGACTTTCTTAGTAATTGCTGCAATATAGCCTGTTCAATATTGTGAAGGTTTAAACCAGTTCGCAAGTGTTTTGTTTAATTTTGTTGAGCCATTTTCTTTGGCCAAATCAAGTTCCAACTGTAATGTTGTGTTTGCCGCAATACAATATCCTGCTCGTATTTTCCCTATAAACAATGGCTTGATTTACTTTTAATATTACCCTAATTTACTTTCGATATTACCC
This sequence comes from Salmo trutta, assembly GCF_901001165.1. Taxonomy (NCBI): domain Eukaryota; kingdom Metazoa; phylum Chordata; class Actinopteri; order Salmoniformes; family Salmonidae; genus Salmo; species Salmo trutta. The sequence continues at coordinate 35,065,657 of NC_042972.1, read as the reverse complement.
TGGCTATTAGCCTATTATGTTGCAGGCGTATGATATGAAGGCGGTGCACAGTTGCACAGTTGATATGAAGGCGGTGCACAGTTGCATGCATACATACATATATATACACACACACACACACACACACACACACACACACACACACACACACACACATACATACACACACACACATATACATATACATATACACACACACACACATATATATACATATACACATACACACTTGTTTTTATCAACATCATACAGAAAGTGCCTAAGCCTACAGGCCTATGAATGCAATGCTCTGATGCATTTAGTGCTCAAATCTCCCAACAGCTGAACCGTGAGGTGGACAATTGTTTTAGGAAAGTAAAAAACAAAAACGCTATAAAAGTTCTGCATATGCTACACATCGAAACACAAGAAAAGTGTTTTTGTAATTTGTTATAGGCTGTTTTTAAGGACAGGTAAATGTGGCTCATTTGGCCAAAATCCCTGGTTTATTGATGGCGCTGGCTGCGTGGGTGGACGCCCTAATGGGTAACGCACCCAATCCATATGGGTGACCGGTACCTTTCTCAAATGTTCGATAAATTAAAAACTTCCCAGTCACTTTTCCGGCGCCACTGTTTCCTATCATAAACCTTGGTGTGTATGTGTGTACTGTATGTGTGTTTGCGTGAGAGTAAGAGCGAGTAAGGTAATTTGTGTGTATTGTATTCACCCTGGGAGTGCCCAGTGGAGCAGTGCTGAGAGGAAAGGGTTCCTTCCATGGGTGATTGTCTCGGCCAATCTAGCGACCACTCTCCTATGGTAATGGGCTTAAAGGGCTAATCCAGAGTTAGCCTGAAGAGGCAGAGAAGAAAGGAGAGGGGGAGGACTGACCGACTCCCACTGTGTTAACTCTCTATCCAGGGATTCCCACTTCTAACTTTCTTCCATTAGTAGTACAGCAATAGTTACTACTACTGGGAATATTCCCTACTACCAGTAACCAACCATCAAATGATACTACTGCTGCTTCTCCCTATAGCCTATCCCCACTGAGGACCATCTGCACCCAGGCCACTGCTCTCTTACTGAGCTTCCAATCTCCAAGAGCTTCACCCAGCTCTCCTCCCTGCCTGCCCAGGATCTTTGCTGTTGGCTGGGTATAGGAGCAAGTTGAACAACCAGCACCCACCCTCAAGAAGGCAGAAGCCTTCTCTTCTCTGGGCACAGTTGTTGAGTCTACGTTTGTGTGAGTGTGACTAGGACTGTGTGTGTACAGTGCAGGCAGGATAGCTGAATGACACAGTGTGCTACATTACCCAGGCATTCTAGGCAGGCTGTTAAACTGTAAGCGGTATGCAAACATCTGATATCCCGATGCATACCTCTGGCTCCCTAATCCACATCTACCCTGCACTGTAGTTATGATCACACTTATATAAGAGCCTGTATAGAGGACTTAATAACCATGGGAATAAAGCGTAATCCTCCCAGACCCAGACGACTGAGTATGTATGAACAATAAACCAGGTTATGAAAAGACCCTTCTGAGTAAGAGGGGCCAATGTGTGTTTGAGCCAGTGTCTGTATGCGTGTAATTTCGGTCTAGTTTCTTTAGTCTCTGTGTGTTTTCAGGTTACCTGGTGTGGAGTGTGTGGGTCTCGTTTCAGGGTCCTCTTACCTGGTGTTGGAGGCTTGGTCAGTGAACTCGGTAGCGACCAGAGAGAAATATTTCCTCATCTTGATCCACAGATTGGGTTTGGGGATGCAGCCGTTGTGTGCGTGGATCGCATGGATATGAGCCATCTCCCTGGATATCAGTCTAAGGAGGAAGAGACACACATTATAAGACACTATATTACACACTACTCAATACAGTATACCAGTACTCACCTTTCATGCAAACATGTTTCTTCTGATGAATGAAATAAAATACAATGTGCTCATCCAAAATTACTCATGGTGTGTACATTTACAAATCAAAGCCCGCCTTACCTGCAAGCTAGACAGATACCAGGATCAGCTTGAAGAGGGTTTTCGAATAACATTGTCCCCCATCCGTTTAACAGGCACCTCCACACTTCACCTGTACCATCACACCTGAGTAGGCTGGAGTCCCTGTTGGACTGCACCACATCCTCACCTGAGTATGGTAGGATCCCTGACATCCTGTGTTCCGAGGGCGTCCCCCTGCATGAACTCGTAGCAAAGGCCATTCTGGAAGGTGCAGTAGAGCCGCGGCGCGCAGCCGTTAGCATGCAGCACCTGGGAACACACAAATTATTAGACACAGGTGGCCTAAGACAGACCAGGAAATAGCCTAAACATGGGTCCATGCACAGGGAGTTGAACTTGGCTACCAGTGTAGATGTACTTCCTGAAGAGTCTGGTGTTTGATTTACATACACTGCTCAAACAAATAAAGGGAACACTAAAATAACACATCCTAGATCTGAATGAATGAAATAATCTTATTAAATACTTTTTTCTTTACATAGTTGAATGTGCTGACAACAAAATCACACAAAAATAATCAATGGAAATCCAATTTATCAACCCATGGAGGTCTGGATTTTGAGTCACACTCAAAATTAAAGTGGAAAACCACACTACAGGCTGATCCAACTTTGATGTAATGTCCTTAAAACAAGTCAAAATGAGGCTCGGTAGTGTGTGTGTGGCCTCCACGTGCCTGTATGACCTCCCTACAACGCCTGGGCATGCTCCTGATGAGGTGGCGGATGGTCTCCTGACGGATCTCCTCCCAGACCTGGACTAAAGCATCCGCCAACTCTTGGACAGTCTGTGGTGCAACGTGGCGTTGGTGGATGGAGCGAGACATGATGTCCCAGATGTGCTCAATTGGATTCAGGTCTGGGGAACGGGCGGGCCAGTCCATAGCATCAATGCCTTCCTCTTGCAGGAACTGCTGACACACTCCAGCCACATGAGGTCTAGCATTGTCTTGCATTAGGAGGAACCCAGGGCCAACCGCACCAGCATATGGTCTCACAAGGGGTCTGAGGATCTCATCTCGGTACCTAATGGCAGTCAGGCTACCTCTGGCGAGCACATGGAGGGCTGTGCGGCCCCCCAAAGAAATGCCATTCCACACCGCCAAACCGGTCATGCTGGAGGATGTTGCAGGCAGCAGAACGTTCTCCACGGCGTCTCCAGACTCTGTCACATGTGCTCAGTGTGAACCTGCTTTCATCTGTGACAGGGCGCCAGTGGCGAATTTGCCAATCTTGGTGTTCTCTGGCAAATGCCAAACGTCCTGCACGGTGTTGGGCTATAAGCACAACCCCCACCTGTGGACGTCGGGCCCTCATACCACCCTCATGGAGTCTGTTTCTGATCGTTTGAGCAGACACATGCACATTTGTGGCCTGCTGGAGGTCATTTTGCAGGGCTCTGGCAGTGCTCCTCCTGCTCCTCCTTGCACAAAGGCAGTGGTAGCGGTCCTGCTGCTAGGTTGTTGCCCTCCTACAGCCTCCTCCACGTCTCCTGATGTACTGGCCTGTCTCCTGGTAGCGCCTCCATGCTCTGGACACTACGCTGACAGACACAGCAAACCTTCTTGCCACAGCTCGCATTGATGTGCCATCCTGGATGAGCTGCACTACCTGAGCCACTTGTGTGGGTTGTAGACTCCGTCTCATGCTACTACTAGAGTGAAAGCACCGCCAGCATTCAAAAGTGACCAAAACATCAGCCAGGAAACATAGGAACTGAGAAGTGGCCTGTGGTCACCACCTGCAGAACCACTCCTTTATTGGGGGTGTCTTGCTAATTGCCTATAATTTCCACCTGTTGTCTATTCCATTTGCACAACAGCATGTGAAATTTATTGTCAATCAATGTTGCTTCCTAAGTGGACAGTTTGATTTCACAGAAGTGTGATTGACTTGGAGTTACATTGTGTTGTTTAAGTGTTCCCTTTATTTTTTTGAGCAGGGTAGATGTCCTCTAGTGAAGCGCCTGAAAGCTCTGAAGTGTCAAGTGTGTGAACTGTGAAGGGTGTGTGTTAGAGAACGTGTGTACGCGCACCTGGAAGCTCTTGAGCTCGTTATCTCGGTCGACGATCAGCTCCGTCTTGTTCCCATACACACGTACCAGAACCACGTCTTCTGGACTCGCCTCCACATAACAACCAACCAGCTTATTAGTGGTCCCATCAGTGAAGAGCTGAAAGAGGAAGAAGGGGAGAGACACAGTGAGATTAATACAGAATAAAAAATAAATTAAAACATAAAAAAAACAAAAAAATTACCAGTGAAGGTCTGGAAAGAGGGACTGGGAGGGAGAGATTCCAGGAGAATTTCAATTGGATACTCCTCGTGTCCTCAAAGCCCATTGGATATGAAAGGACACAAGGAGTATGCAATTGAGATTATCCCATCGTTAAATTGGGTTTACTCTAGTTTACTGTCACTAGATAATGAGGCACAAGCCTGTCCTTGTCAGGAATCATATCAGAAAGCATAGGCCTAGATGACCATGAGAAGGTTGAGTGAGTCACAACAGTGATTTCCTGGAAGGTCTGACTTTCTCCTGAGCTGAGATAGCAGAAACAGTAGGTCATGTCCATGTAAAAGGACCCATGAGCATCAACATGTGAAGAGTAGGAGTATATCAAATTTGGTGTCAAATGAGCTAAGAGTCTATATTTTGGGGAAATTAAGGTTTAGATATGTTTTTCAACCATTTTCCATCCTAATAATAATAATAATAATAATAATAATAATAATAATAATAATACATTATTATTATTATTAGGAATAAGCAAAGGCTTTGATTTCTGGTCACACAGATCACAAAAGGGTCTTAAAAACATCTACTAGAAAAAGTCTTAATGTATTAGAAATACATAAAAACACAATGTTGAAGTAAAGGCCCCTGCCAAGTAATATCAACATTTATATTTAGTTGTGCAGAAATTAAGAAATATTGTCTTGTGATTCTGTTACCAAAAACCCACACATCTTTCAGATATTTTCTAATTTCTCTCCCTCACGAGGGAGGATTATGAAAGTTCACAGAAGTAACAAGTTAAGGTTGATCTACCAATTAGTTAGTTTTTACTGATAATAATTCATACACAAAAGTAATAAGTAATTAAAAACGCGTCACACATACAAAAATTGATAACAGAAACTAGGTTCCCATTCAATTGGCAACAGATTTTGATGCGAATTCAAGAACCGGACAAAGAAGATGTGCATTTTCCCACTAATGGTGTTTCAACCAAATTGACTTTTTGCAGATATTCTTTTTTTAATATATTTTTTTAAATTGCGTGATAACCCAGTGCACAAAAAATGTACTCTTCCGCTTACGTTTTCATGTACCAAATAAAACATCTAAAGTACAATTTTTTACGTTTCCATCGCATTTTCAACTCTTCTGCGTTAAATAGCAAATGTGGCTACTTTGGTCTTGGAATGTGCGCTCTAGCCACATACAATGCAGGTAGGCTGTGCGGGTATAGTCTACATGGTGAGGTTATTATGGAGAAGAGCGAGAATATTTATTTGTCAAACGGCAGTCAAGCATCGATCATCATGTCAACAGAATAAGACCCTCAATATTTATTGGAAAGGAGCATCAAGATCACAGTGCACTTTCACCACCCTGTGAAGTTCATTATAACTTATTTCATCTCCAAATTTACTTCGATATGATGGTTACTATATTAATATTTGTGCATAAAGGCAAACAAGCAAATTATCTGTTGGCATTTGTAAAATTGTAATTTGTAAAATTTAAAACTTCCCTTTTCCATCACAGCTGTCATGTTTAAAAATATATATTTTTATAAGGTATGAATTTACTTGCATAAAACCTGAGGACAGAAACCTGGTTAGATGACCGAAAAATCAGTAACAGAATGACTGCAATTCAATTGGCCACAATGGGAAATCATAGTAGTCACAAGTTAAGTTGTATTACTAATACAGTATGTACAGGATACACATGGTATACACCATCCAATGACATGCTTACTTGCAGGTTCCTTCTGGACAATGCAACAATAAGAAATAAGAAAAGATAATAAGAACAGAAAGTAAATGGCTCAGTAGAATATAATAAATGTTTTAAGTATAATACAGGAAGGCGCAATTTATAGTCCAATATTTACACATGTATCAGGGAAAGGGGGGATTGGAGGCCAAGTGTTTAAATTGTGCATGATTAGCAAGAGTAAATAAGAGTCTGGTAGCAGCAATTGTGATGTGGTGAAGCAGAGTATGTGAGCGGAGTTGAGAGGCTGGACCCTCCAGGTCCATTCCAACCACTCTGCTAAAAACCGCTTCGCTCCTAATTCACTACCTTCATTAAAAAAAAAATCCCAAATTAACAAACAACCATCTATTTTTGTGACTTCCTGGACCTACCATTTGATTTTGAAGTATTGAAACCAAACCAAACGAGTGTGCTCCCGAGTGGCGCAAAGGTCTAAGGCACTGCGTCTCAGTGCAAAAGGTGTCACTACAAATCCAGGCTGCATCACATCCGGCCGTGATTGGGAGTCCCATCGGGCGGCGCACAATTGGCCCAGCGCTGTCCTGGTTTGGCCGGGGTAGGCTGTCAATGTAAATAAGAATTTGTTCTTAACTGACTTGCCGAGTTAAATAAAGGTTACATAATGAAAAGTATTTGAATAAACATGAAAAGGTGAATGTAAGACATTCACATCATTTCAAATATGCTACATGTCATATTGAACAGCATATAAACACTAAATAGGTCAGGAGCCAAACAGGGAGCCTGAGAAGGAATGAAAATGAATTATTTAGGTCATATTACTTCAAGGCTATAGCCTACAAAGAAATACATTGTGAAGCATTTGTGAATGCGACAATAGGCAGGCAGGGACATGAAGCTCTCAGCATTTAAACCATTTTGTTGTATTAAAATCATTATAGTCTATACATTTCGCATATAGGCTGTGACTTAAAGAATTAAATATAAATTAAAAATTACTTATTAGAGCCTTGAATTTATTTTTAGAATACATTTTTAAAAACAGTCGTTTGCCCAGTCTATGTCTTCTGTCTCATGTGATGGTGTCTGGAGAGCCGGCCAGCAGCAGAGAATATCCTCTCTACACTTGCAGAGCCACTGGGGATGCTAAACACCCTTTTGGCCACTCTTGACAGGCTGGGCAGAGATGCAGAGTTTTTTTTTTTTTATATAGTTAGGCCTAAAGGGTTTTAGGCAAAATAACCCAATCGAAACAGAAAGCTTCTTGAATTTGGGAATATACCAGGCCTATTGGGCCAAAATCAATTATGGCCTATTGTATAGATCAGTGGTTCCCAAACTTTTTATAGTCCCGTAGCCCTTCAAAACATTCAACCCCCAGCTGCGTACCCCCTCTAGCACCAGGGTCAGAGCACTCTCAAATGTCATTGTAAGCCAGCCACACACACTATACATTTATTAAACATAAAAATGTGTGAGTTGTCACAACCCGGCTCGTGGGAAGTGACAAAGAGCTCTTATAGGACCAGCGCACAAATAATAATAATCAATCATTTTGCTCTTCGTTTAACCATCTTACATGTAAAACCTTATTTGTTGAACGAAAATTGTGAATAACTCACCACAGGTTAATGAGAAGGGTGTGCTTGAAAGGATGCACATAACTCTGCAATGTTGGGTTGTATTGGAGAGTCTCAGTCTTAAAATCATTTTCCACATACAGTCTGCGCCTGTATTTAGTTTTCATGTTAGTGAGGGCCGAGAATCCACTCTCACATAGGTACGTGTTTGCAAAGGCATCAGTGTCTTAACAGCGTGATTTGCCAAGGCAGGATATACTCTGAGCGCAGCCCAATCCAGAAATCTGGTGGTGGCTTCTGATTAAATTCAATTTTCACAGAACCGCTTGTTGCAATTTCAATGAGACTCTCTTGTTCAGATATCGGTAAGTGGACTGGAGGCAGGGCATTAAAGGGATAACGAATCCAGTTGTTTGGGTCATCCGTTTGGGGAAAGTACCTACGTAATTGCACACCCAACTCACTCAGGTGCTTCGCTAAACCACATTTGACATTGTCTGTAAACTTGAGTTCATTTGCACACACAAAAAAATAGCATAAAATGGAAAGACCTGTGTGTTGTCCTTGTTAATGCAGACAGAGAAGAGCTCCAACTTCTTAATCATAGTCTCAATTTTGTCCCACACATTGAATATTGTTGCGGAGAGTCCCTGTAATCCTAGATTCAGATCATTCAGGTGAGAAAAAACATCACCCCGATAGGCCAGTCGCGTGAGAAACTCATCATGCAAGCAGTCAGACAAGTGAAAATTATGGTCAATAAAGAAAACTTTAAGCTCGTCTCTCAATTTTAAAAAAAACATGTAAATACTTGATAACCCCTTGATAACCAGCGCACAGCATGTTGTAAAAGCGTTACCTGGTCACTGCCCATATCATTGCATAGTGCAGAAAATACACAAGAGTTCATGGGCCTTGCTTTAACAAAGTTAACTATTTTCACTGTGCTGTCCAAAACATCTTTCAAGCTGTCAGGCATTCCCTTGGCAGCAAGAGCCTCTCGGTGGATGCTGCAGTGTACCCAAGTGGCATCGGGAGCAACTGCTTGCACGCGCGTTACCACTCCACTATGTCTCCCTGTCATGGCTTTTGCGCCATCAGTACAGATATCAACATGAGCAGCAGCTACGTTTGGCTACATACGGAGCGTTAGTGGAATTCCCGAGAGAGTAACGGTTAATGTGATTGGATGTTAATTATTTGACTAGGCTACCTGTATTTGACATTGTGCTGTTATTCCGCTGAACACTAGATTGTTTGATGTTATTTTTGGCAGTGAAATGAGGCTACTCAGGCGAGAAAAAAACCTAATCCAAATGTATTTTTTTCATTTAAAAAATGTGAATCACATTTTTATTTGGCGTACCCCCGACGGCATTGTGTGTACCCCCCAGTTTGGGAATACCTGGTATAGATAATAGAACAAAAATGAATGAAACATTTAAGAGATCTGATTTTTAGTTTATAAATACTTTGCTACAATGACACATGTAGTTATCTACCCACCTTGTTTCTTTCTTTTGGCATCTGCATGTAGTAAGTAGGGATGCACCGATATTACATTTTTGTCCAATACCGATATCAAAAATGTTTGTGGGCTTAAGCATTCTCGTACAGTTAAATAGTTACATGGACGCAGCGGTCTAAGACACTGCATCTCAGTGCAAGAGGCATCACTACAGTCCCTGGTTCGAATCCAGGCTGTATCACATCCGGCCATGATTGGGAGTCCCATAGGGCAGCACACAATTGGCCCAGCGTCGTCCGGGTTTGGCCGGGGTATGCAGTCATTCATTGTAAATAACAATTTGTTCTTAACTGACTTACCTAGTTAAATGAAGGTTACACATACACACCACAAAAAGTTATTTTATTGGCATTTACATATGTCCCTAGTACCCGTAAAACATAATCAAAACCTATCTTTCACTTACTTGTTGTGCTGTTTCGTTGTTCAGTCGTTTCATTCTCAACCAGGATTTCATCATGCATGCCAAGCAGTGAAGTTTCAGCTCTGTGTGTCCGTGGCCTCTCTTCCTCGGCGCGCACTGTCACTGTGTCCGTTTCCATCTTGTCCAGCTGTGTATGTAACATTTCACGTAAACCCTGTTTGTCTGCATCGAAGTAGCGGTCCTTGTACCTAACATCAAGCATGGTGGCGACACAGTAAAGAGGCTCAGAGAATGCCACCAAATCGCTTGTTCACAGCCGAGTCATTTTGTAAGTTTTAACCCCACGGTCTGTGTTGGCAGTTTGTTGAGCAGGTGTTTCAATGCCATGACAGAGGGTATCACATCTGCTGCAGATGCAGTTGACCTTATTTCTCAAGTCAGTTTTTCAAATGGAGCTTGGAGTGATCATGTTTTCAAGTTTAAAACATGTTCTCAAATGCCATTGAAATGGCAGCAGCGGTATGAGAACCAGCACATTCTTGAGAATGAAAGGCGGCTTTCCTCAGTACAAAATCCTCGTCGACTCACTGTGCTGTCAGACTCAGCATGTTCATGGGGATGACGTCGCTGGTCCAAATGTCAGTCGTGAGGCTAATAGCAGTGACGCTCATGGATGTGAGTTTCAACAATACTGTGTCACTCCGGTAAGACAACATCTGAAAAATATTGTGTACCGGGGCTTGACCAGTCGGCGAAAGCCAACATCATCCACGGCAGAGCACAGTTGATTGTCAAGGGCAATGAACTCCATTATCTTGGCGTTAATGAATTTTGCCTTTGAGTTGTCTTGCTGAAATGTTCTTACTCTTTCAAACGACTGCTCGACTTCAACTTGTTTAGTTGTTGGAAGCGTGCTCTTAGTATTTTATTGCTTTTGTTCTGTGTAGCGCTGTATTTTTCGTGGCGTCATTACGTCATCTCGACCTCATGGCTTGGTTTTTACTCTGACATGCACTGTCAACTGTGGGACCTTATATAGACAGGTGTGTGCCTTTCCAAATCATGTCCAATCAGTTGAATTTACCACAGGTGGACTCCAAGTTGTAGAAACATCTCAAGGATGACCAATGTAAACAGGATTCACCTGAGCTCAATTTTGAGTCATAGCAATACCTATGTAAATAAGGTGTTTTTTTAATTTTTTATAAATTTGCTAAAAAAAAATTAAAAACTGTTTACGCTTTGTCATTATGTGGTATTGTTTGTAAATTGCTGAGGATTTAGATTTATTTAATCCATTTTGGAATAAGGCTGGAACGTAACAAAATGTGGAAAAGGTAAAGGGGTCTGAAATACCTTCAGAAGGCACTGTATTCATCCTGCGCCTGCCTGCACCTGCAACTTTTCATACAGCACCAGCTGGCATTCTGTCAGACTACCACCTGCTACCGCAAGAACTGGTCCTGAACACAACAATAGTCCTGCAATGTTATTTTAGGCGCATGTGATGCAGGTCACTTGTCAACCATGGTCGCAGCAATTTTTAGCGCCCTATAGGCAATATATTTTTAAAAAATAACCGAAGAAATAGGTTAAATTACCAGAGATTCTCACATGGCTCATTTTATTCGGCTATTGGTATTACTGGGCAATATCAGCCAACAGGCTAGACATAGTTTGAAGAAAGCAGTTGGAGAGTCTTGCACTTTATAGCCTACCTTTTAGGAGTGGGATGATTTTCAGACAGAGACAAATACGGGTGATCAATATTAATTTCTAGGCAATGAAGTATACTATAGCGTTATTCCGATTTAGGAAGTACATTTCCTTGGAAAGATAACTGCCCTGTGCTTCTCCACCCGTGCATAGGCTATAGCCTACTGTATCTAATTGAGACCACACGCACACCTGATTACGTGGAACCCCTTGCAATTGCCCAGTAACAGTATTCTGGGTTACACTGGAGCTTAACAACTGGGCCAAAGGGCAAGGGTTTTACAGGTAGGCTACTTGTTTAACTTCTCCCAGACAAGGAAGAAGGGTCATTCCATGTCATTTCAGCAAGCCATGACACCCACCATCTCAGATTGTTCTGAAATCATTTCTGTAATTAGAAACAGAAGATAAGCATTCCAGAAACATTATTCTGTTGAAATAAAGAGATTACATTACATAGGATGAAACAATACTCCGAGCCGCAGCTCCATACTACTTGTTAAACAGAGAAGTGATACTATATACTTGTTGTTGGGGTGGGATTGGTGTGGGGGGTCCATGGCTGGCTTTTGACAACTTCTTTGGATTCCTCAAGTCGTTCTCTTGGTTAGAAAAAGGTTTGGTTCAAATCAGATGTTCAGTACTATAATTATTGAATATTATATAAATCCTAGAAATTAAAATAGCCAATTTGGGTGCAATCAATTAGCGTAATGTCTCAGATCTAATTATATTTCAACAAAATAATGTTGCAGGAATGCTAATCTTCTCTAACAGAACACTGAGATTGTGGGTGTGGAAATCCTCTTTCTTGTGCTTTTTGAGGTGGAACGGGCCAGCTGTTTGCATTATCAGTGACAGCCACATCATTCAATGATTACTGTTGGGGGAGAAAGTAACACATTGGAACCCATGGTCTGCATCTGTAGTCTCTAGTCAAGTGTGGCTTTCTTTCCTATTTTCCTTTCCTTTACAAACAGTTCACACCATTGAGATGCACCCAATAGCTAATAACTGACCATATTTATGTTCACTGGAATGTGGACAAACCCTGACTAGTGATATGACAGCTAAACAGACCACAGAGAGACTAGTCCTATAGACACTGGCCCTCTCTCTGGCCACCCACCCCAACATAGCTGGCATTCCTGGCATGGTTGACTAGAGAGATGGGCACACTGGCACCATGTTACGACCACACACACGTACACTGCCTTTATGAATGAATTATTTATCTCATGACCGTCTACACATACCCAGAACACAATGCACCACTAAAGCCTGTGATCATCCTGCCCCAGTGTGTGTGTGGTGTGTTGCTCCACATGTCACAGGTAATAAAGCGCCAACACAACTGAGCTAACTATTAACAAACATTCTACTTTTAGGTGACATGTTCTTTGAATGAGAACAAAATGTCTGCATATCTTAGTAGGCTATTACTTTATTGTGGCTAAGCTTAAAAGCGTTAAGTCAAATGAAACAAAGTTTCTATCCATTGACGATCAAACATAAAAAAGTGACTAAATATCTCTTGCACGGCCACATCAGAGTAAGGCAGAAGGCCACATGGCATTAACGTGTGATAATAAGCAGCTGTAAGCTCAAAGAATTGGAATGGGGTGTGACTGGGCTGTTGATGTTGGCAGCATCTGGTGTTTTCAGGGATAGAGGGCTGGATGTTTGGGACTGGACTTGACACTAGATATTTACAGTAACTGAAATCCCCCCGCCCCTTCATGTCCAGGTGGCTCAGTCAGGTCAGTTGTGTTCCAGTAACACCCCCCCCCCTCACTCTCCCCGTCTCCCGCCGTATACGTCTGACTCATTCTGCCTCCCTCCGTATCCGTCTCCCTCTCCATCTGTCCTCCAGTTCTCTCTCTCAATTTGTCCTCCCTCTTTCTCAGAGTTGGCACGTGCCTATGCCTGTGGGGGCAGCTGTATTGGGCTGTGCTGGCACAGGGTGGTGTGGGTTAAAGGGACAAAGGCAGGCAGACAAAGCCTGTTTGGGTGGCTCCCATTGAGAAAAGCTGTGTCGGGCGGTCAACAGTGTCACGATCTCAGTTACAGGGCAAAAGGGGTGACCAGCCCAGATTAGGCTAGGAACACACACGCAAATATCCAGCGGGGACAGTCACATTCTGGCCTCAATGTACAAAACAACCCAGAATGACTGGGGAGTTAGACATGTGTAGGTTTGTCAGCACTAGAAGAGGAGTGGGAAGTTACTCTCACTAGCAAGGCCCCAATGAAACCAGTGTGTCATTAGTGTCATCATCATATCTCCATCCAGGTCACCCGTGATACAAGTCAGTATTTGACATCATCCATGTCTGAGGACGTCAGGAGATGACGTGGAAACCGGCCACTAGGGGCAACATTGAGTGCTGTTACCTTCAAGTAGGTTTTAGTTTTGATAGTGCATTGTGGACAGGGATGGCGGAGGGGCGTAAGCATCTGCCTCTGATTCCAAAGGTTCCAAATTCAAATCCATCAATAGAAAGTTGTTTTTGATATGTTTGTTTTAAGCCTAACCTTAACCCTTATGTTAACCATTTGGAGTTCATGCCTAACCTTAAACACTTGGAAATTTGACGTTTGGAACAACTTGGAAATGTGACGTTATAAGCATGGATGAACATCTAATTCTGACGTGAGACTTGGTAGCATATGTCATATATCTCACATGTCAACACATTGCCATAAAACAGCTGACCCTTGGGCAGGAGACAAGCGTCACCCGATAGCAGGCCTACCTACTGCTTAGTGCCAATGAATAATGCATTTCCCCGACTGACTGACAGGAACCCTAAACATGGCAGGGTCAGAGTAAGTCACACAAACAGGGTAAGAAATAGGCCTAGCTAGGTCTATCAATGGACATCAATTCCAGTTTGTATGGAGATAAGAGTGAGGCGTGTTTGTGTGCCTGTGCAGTTGGGGGTGAGTTGCGTCTTGTGTGAATTCAAAATGAGGTGTGTGTCTGGGGTCAGGAGTGAGGTAATTAGGATGGGGATATGAAGTGGTCATCAGACCATGGGTGACTCAGGGTATTGTAATCCTCTAGACACACAGTGTTGCCACTACCATGTCCATCTTATCTGAGTGGACAGCTTTCAAGGTGCCTGTATTTACAAGAAGCTATCAGGGCAGTGGAAAATGTAAATTAGATAGGGGCTTTGAGCTAATACATACAGCCAGGCTCTATTTCTGCTGGCTAATGTTAACGTCATCAATGCTGCCTGACCCTCACGTCATTGCCAGCTGGTCACTGACAAATACAGATTACTGGACACATTTCATCCACACACACTTGCTGTAACCACAGACAAAAGGGGTTAGTTATCAGTAGCTATATTTGCTGTAACTGTCTCCTTTAAATACACCACGTCTTGAAAGGGAGAGGGACGTATGACATTTCTATCAATATATCCATGGAGCACTGAAGATTGACACGAAAATGTCTTATTCATTCGACCTAAGAATCCACCAAAGTGGTTTGTTAGTTAGCTACTACTACTCCCAGGGCGCAACCAAGCTAACTATCTAACACCACTGACTTTCATCTCAGCTTGAATACCTAACTGCAAACTAAATGCAAGAGAAGCCAATGATAAAATGTATGCACAAGGCGAGGAATATATCAAGGGACTGATCTGATAGCTATGCTAACTTTAGCTAGCTAGCCAACTAGTGATGTTGGGCCATTGGCGCATCATTCAGTGGAGAATTGTCAACCTTACCTTGGTCTTGACATGGTCCATGTCCCACGCTGGCCGAAGCTGCTTTATCAGCTTCATTGCTCCATCCGTTACATTATTTTCCTCCACGAAAATCGGGAATTTTCGAATTACCGGCGACCCAACAGGCACGTGTATCTCAGTCTCCATAATGTGGTTTATTTTCCGCTTCGAATTATTAACAGATATTTCTGGAATTCGGGACATATAAAAAAAAAAAAAAATAGCCAACAGTTGTTTTATGAGCTGGTTGGTATAAACGGCTAACGTTGGTTAGCAAATGAGCTAGCTAAACCAGGGGCTTGTCGGTGTGAAAAGCAACGGCGCTGATGAAGAAGATGCAACTACCGGTGAGATCCTCTTCGGTTTTCTCAGGAGCCGGTTAGTCCACGACACGATTTCCTCCGACTTGGCACCGCCCTCGCGAAATCATCCGATGCTAGACACGCACACCGGCGGGCTCGGAGAATGACAACCAACGATTTGTGTGACGACAGCACTCCAGCCCGCGGACGGAGCACGCACACTTTTTCAGCCGAGTTTGTCCGAGTGGAGCCGAAGAGCGCCAGAGAGTCTTCTACAGCATTATGGTTTCCAATCATATACAATGAGTCATTATTAAATAACACGAGAGAGGCAGCATTTTTAACCTTGAATGAGGACCTACTTTGGATCAGAAAGCCCTCGCATGTCATTGTTTTTGCACAACATTTTAGGCTTATTGAGTAGTCACAGGCACTGGACATAATTTGGTGCGGGGCGCCCCCAATTTCATCCAGTGGGTGTCAGTGTTGTAATGCAAAAACCAGGCGATTACCAGTGCAAGCAATGTTATTGCATTCAATATACAATGGGGTTTGAAATTATTGACACCCTTAGTAAAGATTTAGCAAATACTGAGCTAAATTATATGCCAAAAATTGGGAATTTATATTATTTTATACTAAAGCAATTGTTTAGAGAAAGAGATTTTGTTAAAAAAGGTAGGAGTCAAAATTATTGACACCCCTGTTTTCAATTCCTTTTAATACCTCACCTTGCGAGGATACGGGCAATGAGCCTTTTTCTAAAATGTTCTATGAGTTGGAGAACACATTGTTAAAGATCTCAGAACATTCCTTCATATAGAATTCGTCCAGATCCTTGATATCCTTCATCTGCGCTTATCAACTGTCATCTTCAATTCGTTTTAAGTCCGGAGACTGAAATTATTATCAACGCCTTTACAATCACTAAATCAATCACAGATATATACATACACTAATTATATATACTTTAAATGAAATAGATTTTCCTGTTTTACAGTGCATTTGGAATGTATTCAGACCCCTTTACTTTTTCCACATTTTGTTATATTACAACCTTATTCTAAAATGAATTAAGTAAAACAAAATCCTCATCACTTGTTTGACAATCAGATCAAAATGTCATGATTGGTTGTGTTCATGACACATTAAAACGTAATATTTTTTTTATTTTTTTTTTTACAGTTAAATGACATGTCTTTACTATAAATCCCATAAAAAAGGATGTCCTGTTTAAAAGATTGTGACCGTCCAAATGCCACGGTATAATTCCCACTCTGGATGGCACTTTCAAGGGAATTTACTGCTGTATGCTAATACCCTTATATTCAATTCTGGCCTTGAATGCAAACACTGTAATAAGACTTTTGGAATTGATTTATGATTTATTTGCACAGGGAAATGTACCAAACTGAAGCTGATGCATTTCATGCGTTGAACTTATTATATTGAACAAATCCACCTTTCATCGATTAAGTTTCAAAATGTTATGGCCCCCCTAAACTGGGTTTGTGCCCCACATTGGCCACCCAATTCAAAATGTTCTGGACATGCAACTGTGTGTGTGTGTGTGTGTGTGTGTGTGTGTGTGTGTGTGTGAGAGAGAGAGAGAGAGAGAGAGAAAAGAGCGAGAGAAAGACAGTTAGTGTGTATGTCAGTGGCGGCTGATGGGGGAGGACGGCTCATAATAATGGCCGGAATGGAGTAAATAGAATGGTATCAAATGTTTTTATATGTTTGATTCCATTCACTCCATTCCAGACATTATTATGAGCCATCCTCTCTTCAGCAGCCTCCACTGGTGTGTGTGTGCACAGGTACCTGCACGGGTGGGGCATCTCAAAGCTTAAATGCACCAGCGTTCCATGAATATCTGAGCCATGAGGAAATGTTTACATTCCCACACACTCTCCTTCTCTCTCTCTCTCTCCTTCTCTCTCCTTCTCTCTCTCTCTCTCTCTCTCTCTCTCTCTCCTTCTCTCTCTCTCTCTCCTTCTCTCTCTCTCTCTCTCTCTCTCTCTCTCCTTCTCTCTCTCTCTCGCTCTCTCTCTCTCTCTCTCCTTCTCTCTCTCTCTCTCTCTCTCTCTCTCTCTCTCTCTCACACAGTCACACTCACACACAATGAAGCAACTCCTCCATTCTAAACTAAACTCAGTTGTCCCTCTCCACGCCCTACCCAATTTCCCATGTCAAAGTGCATGTTGACACACACAAATCCTAATTTTGATAGATTGTGAGTCTGAATGGGTGTGTTTGGGAAGTAGTGCATCTCTGCCTCTCGACATGTCTTGAATGGCTCATTTACACACATGCAATTACACTGTCAAACACTAGGTGACATACCAACTCAAAGGCTCATGCACACACTCACATGCACACACACATGATCACATAATGGCTGACCCACAAATGCAAACACACTTTTAAAAAGACAAAGATAAAAACACAGCACACACACACACTAACACATCTAACTGACTGCACAGCTGTGGTAAAGGGTGAGTGCACGGTACACACACAAACACACGCACATTCGCACGCATGCAAGCACACACACACACGCACATCCACACACACACACACACACACACACACACACACACACACATCTAACTGACTGGGGGATCTAACTCTATTGTAGAGTTGACAGATGGTCTTTAGATGGTGCTCAGTTAATGATTAGCTATTTCACCACTTAATCAGAGTACCATTAATCTGTCACACACACACACACACACACACACACACACACACACACACACACACACACACACACACACAGGGTTGGTAGGGTCATTCACTGCCTACATTTACCATGGCACAGTCAGTTCAACCAGGTACATGCTGTCCATTTTATACAAACCACAGCTTTCTTCTATTATCTAGAGAGTCAAGGACTGATTTATAAAGCCAATGTTAGAGACATTTTGTATGTTAAACCAAATGTGTATAGAACTTTTTTTGGTGATTTATTATCCTATAGAAATTGTATGAAAACTGTTTTATTTATGTGTAATCTCCCTTTAATTGTTATTTCGACACCAAGTGGCCAAGTGCGGGTTTGCTGTTTGAGGTGTATTTAAAGGCGTTGAGATAGTGTCACTAACATGTGATAGGAGCCTGCTGCTAGAAAGATGCCTTAAGATACAGTTTTCAACTTTTGTAATGGCGTCAAACAATGTCACAACATTCTAATAGGCCACTTCCTTTACACACCTTTACAAGGACTGTTTCAACGCGTTTCCAAGAAAAAGCATGAGATATAATTTATTGGTTGAGTCAAACCTCATATTTATTGTAATCAGAAAATGTCTAGGTTTGTCACAGTTCCTTTGTTGGTAAGTGTTAATGATGGCAAACAAACTCCAAAAGGCCCAACAGTTATTAGGGTAAAAAGGAGGAACTAAACAGAAAATCCAATGGTATAAATCCCAACGGTATAAACAACAGGATACGGTATAACCACTTACTAACAAAGGACCTGTGTGACAAACCTGGACACTTTGTGAGTACAATATATATGATGTTTGAGCAAATACATTTTCTTGGAAATGCCTTGATGCAGTCGTTGTAAACAGAGGCGTCATGCCCATAGGGGCCACGGGGGCACGTACCCCCTCAGCTCTGTCCTGTTTAAATAATAATAATAATAATAATAATTTTAGTTGTTGCTTCTCTGTAATACTA
This sequence comes from Salmo trutta, assembly GCF_901001165.1. NCBI lineage: Eukaryota > Metazoa > Chordata > Actinopteri > Salmoniformes > Salmonidae > Salmo > Salmo trutta. Next base: position 35,046,773 of record NC_042972.1, on the reverse strand, counting down.
CTAGCCACCTAGCAAATTTATGAATTTAGCCAGCCCAGATAGGTTCCCAATCTCCCAACCTCATAACTAGCTACCAAGAAGCCATTTTAGGCTATTAATCAAGTTAGAGTAGCTAGCTTGTCTTATTATCTTAGACTTTAGAAAAGCAAGCAATAACTAAATATAGTGAATAAGATTTACATTCCATTCAATCTTTTACCCAGATTTTAGCAGATTGACGACCCACCCACTCTGTCTGCCGAATTCTTTGTCTGCTGTTTTCCTTAATAGGATGTCGGTGGGCAGAGCCACGAGGGTTGTCAGCAAAATGGGACACACCTGGGCTCTGGTGTGTCCCGGGGATAAATACACCTTTACCCCATTTATTGAGGAGACTCTCTCCACGCAGTCACATTGTATTTTTGGTTGTGGCATTTTGCACCTCTCAACACCCCTCACCATCTATGCACGCATCCACTCACTTGCACTACGTATTACTAACTACACACACCATTGTTAATTGTATATAGTTTAGTTAATAAATATATTTTTGTCATTCCTTGATCTCTGCGCTGTCTCCCTTTTTGTTACGGGCTACGAGCCGGTTCGTGACAGCAGAGGTGCAGAGAAGCATATTTAATTTCTTTAAAAAACGAATCAACAATCAGGAGAATACAGACAGCGCAATATGTATGCTGAAAAATAGATGAGGGGTGGGGTTGGGGGTGGGGGGGTTCTAAGCTGACATATGGACTTGTTTTAAGGTCATATTAGTGGGAATTTAGCTATTTGATTTAGAAATGTAGGACCCCTTTTGGTATAAAAATATATATATAGTACCAGTCAAAAGGGTTTTCCTTTATTTTTTACTATTTTCTACATTGTAGAATAATAGTGAAGACATCAAAACTATAACACATATGGAATCATGTAGTAACCAAAAAAGTGTGAGATTCTACAAATTAGCCACCCGTTGCCTTGATGACAGCTTTGCACACTCTTGGCATTCTCTCAACCAGCTTCATGAGGTAGTCACCTGGAATGCATTTCAATTAACAGGTGTGCCTTGTTAAAAGTTAATTTGTGGATTTCCTTCCTTCTTAATGCGTTTGAGCCTATCAGTTGTGTTGTGACAAGGTAGGGGTATTTATACAGAAGATATCCCTATTTGGTAAAAGACCAAGTCCATATTATGGCAAGAACAGATCAAATAAGCAAAGAGAAACGACAGTCCATCATTACTTTAAGACATGAAGGTCAGTCAATGCGGAAAATGCCAAAAACGTTGAAAGTTTATTCAAGTGCAGTCACAAAAACCATTAAGCGTTTTTGATGAAACTGGCTCTCATGAGGACCGCCACAGGAAAGGAAGACCCTGCTGCAAAGGATTGCAGAAAATAGTAAAAATAAAGAAAAACCCTTGAATGAGTAGGTGTGTCCAAACTTTTGACTGGTACTGTAAATAAAAAATATATTGATAAAATATTGAATTTGGCCTTTACTACTTCACACCATAGAAACGCATTTAATAACACATTTATAAATGTCAAAAAGGACAGTCAAAAAATGTATCATAAGGTTTTGAAGTGCCTCTGTCCTATATCTAGAAGATGTAAAAAAGCTCAGGAAATATTGTAGCTTTTTTTTACACATATTTACAGTAACACCCCTCCAGACCATCCCCCCAGCCCAGTCAGGTCACCCGTGATACAAGTGAGTATTCGACATCCATCCATGTCTGAGGACGTTGGGAGATGACGTGGAAACCGGGCACTAGGGGCAACAGTGAACGCTGTTACCTTCAAGTAGGTTTCGGTTTTACTAGGGCATTGTGGACGTGGATGGGGATAAGGATCTTCCTCTGAAACCAAAGGTTGCAAGTTCAAATCCAGTTTTTGAGATTTTTGTTTTAACCCTGTCCCAAACGTTAACCCTTACGGTAACCATTCAGAGTTAATGCCTAACCTTAAGATTTCAGAGTTAATGCCTAAACTTAACCTTAAATATTTCAAAATTTGATGTTTGCAACAACTTTAAAATTTGATGTTTGAGAAACATGGATGAACGAACATCTAATTCTGACACGAGATTGTGAGAGTTAGTTGCCCAGCCATCCTCACATACTTTGTGGCCCCTCAAGTTTTGGTGGTGCATGAAACCCCTGCTTGTAAAGGTTTCTAAAGGAAGTGGCTTATTAGAATGTTGGGACATTGTTTTAATCCACTGTAGCCACTGCTAATACGTCACCAGACTGAAATATCAAGTTTTACAGAGTAAAGACAAACTAACTACAGTGGTTTCACACAAGACTAGCATGCAATTTCACGTACAATCATATCTGAGCTGGGTATGACAATGCAGACAAATATATGTCTAATGCATAGCTAATCAACAAGTCTTTACACAATACAACACTTTAAAACAATCATCCTGTCTGTAAACATGTTATAAGGCTGTCCTATTGAGTATCAAGGCATGCTAATGTTATACAAAGCATCTGCCAAGCTATGTTGGCCATCTGGACCTTACAGAGCTCTGGACTTTTATAGGGACCCCTTTTCACTAGTTCCTCTGTATGCCTTTATGTCCTGTACCCCCCCCCCCCCCCCCCCCCCTCTTACCCCATGAATAGCCCATGCTCTCTCTCTATTTCTCTCTCCAACTCTCTTTCTTACTCTTCTTTAACACACTCTGCCATTTCAACTTGAACTAACTTCTTCCTCCCTTTTCCTTCTGTCTCCTGTCTGTCTCATTTATTTTTCTCCTATCTATCCTGAACCTGCCAGAATGGGGATCCCACCTCATCCACACACTCTGCTTCAGAAGGACTCCAACCCAACCTGCACTGCTTAATCTCCATCTCCCTTTCTTACCCCCCTCTACCCCTCCCTTTGTTTTCTTGTTGGTTTCAGTGATTTAAGTGTAATGACATTTATGAGCTTCATTCAGTTCAGTCCCAGTCTCATGTCTCTCGCATGCCACATGTGCTGATTTAAGGCCGCTCCTATAGGAGAGAGTCACAATACAGGATCAGTGATCTAGATGGACAAGGAAAGGAAGCAAGTTAAAGACATTCTCCAGTACTTTGTATAATTATTAGCTTGTAGTTCTGAAAGTAGCACTCACGAGCCAAAAGTGGTCCCTTAAAATTGGTACTACATCACATACAGTATATGCAGATTTCAGCACCACGTCATTGTTATTGTTCTCGCTCTCTGCTGTGTGTGCATCATGTGCCTCTTGCTAGCTGTCACTTAAATGGTGAGGGGCTGAAGCTCATTGGTTGAACTCGAATTGCTATGGGGCTGGCCCTTGTGGGAAAATGTAAAAACTAAAATGTAGGGAAAATGGCATAGGACAGCTTCCAGAAAAACAGTTGCTTTAAAATGTAGGATTTTGTGGCTAATTGAGGTAAGACAATAATTCTGCTCATACTGTAGATTATGCATGTATGAACAACACATTGACACACCCAGTCCACAGTGGGAGTTTTGAAAAATACTTAGTAGTCGCTAAAGTTCCGGAGTGTGTCTTTAAGGGACACAATCAACAAGTTCCCTCTCACACACACCCTCATCACACTGTGTAAGAATCTCCGACCTTGACATGACACAGTTTCCTGAAACACGGAGGGCATCAGAATGCGGTCGGTGTCCTGGAGTGAGTGTGTGTATTAGGATGTGTGTTGGGATGTGTGTTTGGTCATTGGCACTCTCCTAGGCTTGGGTCAGTGCACAGATATAGGGGCTCTGACTGAGGGAGGGGGCGAGAGGGGAGTGGGAGGGCAGCTATAGGGTCATTGTAACAACTTCAAATAATAAGCATGTGGTCGGTGAATGAGGGCGCGTGCGATTGTGTAGGTACATGTGTGTGTGTGTGTGTGTGAGGTCTGGGTGAGTGACCATGTGAGTGTTTGTGCATATCTTGAACTATTGTTGAACTCAGTGGGCCATATGGTAGTGAACACAAAGACTTAACTCAAACCCCATTAATAGACAGCAATAGCAATGGCGTCTTTTTGTAAGCACTAACGGAGGCTAACTCCGCTATGGCTTGGTGTTCAAACCCTATGGAGAAAAGAATGGGGTTTTTGGAGGGTTTTTTGATAAACGCCAAAAATAAGGTCTGTGGTAAACACAGGTTTAGGAGATCTTATACAGTACACTTTGTTCTAATTTATAAGGTAATCTTCATCAGCAAATTTTGAAGCATTTATGACATCAAAACAAGCACATAAAGCACATGAAGGCTTCATAATTCATAAAGGTCATGTTAACTGACTGATATTATCTCATAGAACAAAGCTTTTATAAGATTCCCTAAGCCTGTGTTAACCTCAGACCTTATTTTGGGCGTTTTTCCAAAAACCATACAAAAAAAACCCATTAATTTCCCTGCAGGCTTTGACCAACGAGCCATGGCTAACTCATTTCCATTTTTTAGGACTAGCAGCTAGCGAGCTCTATACTGTTAACCCTTACCCTAACTCCACCCCTTAAAGGTGAACAACAGGCCACATCCCCCTACAGCCTCCATCTTCTGCTCTTCTGACACACACACACACACACACACACACACACACACACACACACACACACACACACACACACACACACACACACTGCTCCGTTCTTCTTTCCCGACTCTTCTCCATCCCCATGCCCCCCTTCTTCTACTCCCTCTCCTCCACCCCTTCCTCCATTATTACCTCTTCGTTTGTCTTCCGTCCTTTCATTTGCAGCCCAGGCCTTTTCACCTTAAACAGACAGCAGCTGTGTGGTGAGGGCTTAGAGCCACTGCAGGCCTGAATGGACTGTTACTCTCCACTGGGTTGGACAAAGCTGTGCTTCCCCAGCAACACATCAGCTACAAATTAGCCTGCAGGCTCTGGGTCCTGCAGGAGGAGAGACCTGTGTGTGTGTGTGTGTGTGTGTGTGTGTGTGTGTGTGTGTGTGTGTGTGTGTGTGTGTGTGTGTGTGTGTGTGTGTGTGTGTGTGTGTGTGTGTGTGCATGCACGCATGTGTCCAGGCTGGGGGATCCTTTCATGTCTACCAACAGTGATGGGGTGGGGGCTAAGGGGAGGAGCTAGAAGTTGTTTTGGGACCACTGGTCTGGTACAGTATGAGTGACAGCTGGGAGTCAACAGGTTTAAACCCCGCAGGTTCTCTCTGACAGGTAATGGTTAACAGGCTGAAGGGGGTTTGCCTTTCCCTGTGGGTGGGCATGGTGTGTGTGTTTGTACGTGTGTGTGTACGTGTGTTTGTTTGTGTGTGTGTGTGTGTGTGTGTGTGTGTGTGTGTGTGTGTGTGTGTGTGTGTGTGTGTGTGTGTGTTTGTGTGTGCATGTTTGTGTACATGCATTCGGGAGTGTGTGTGGGGGGGAGTGTCTGTGTTCTGAACTGTAGCCCATCCCTGTACAGTAATGTGATTATCTTCTCAGAAAGAGCCCTGAGGCTGGGAATTACTGGCTGAATCTCCCTCGCTAGCACTATGGGACACCTCCCTCCTTCTTCTTTCTCTCTTTTTTCCACTTGCCTCTTTCTTTTTTTCTTTCTTTTTTTTCTCTTTCTTTCTTTCTTTCTTCCTTTCTTTCTTTCTTTCTTTCTTTCAGCGGACAACTCTCACCCCATTACCCCTTGAGAGAATCATTCATGATGGGACATGCATTGCACTGTAATTCTACCGAACTAAGTCACAAACTGATTAACCATGATTAACCATGTTAGCTGCCTTTGGATCCAATGGTGATTTTACTTACAGATCTGTGATCTCACTTAGCTCTTTGTCAGACCTTTCCCATGTCAGAGATGAAAGGAAATGCTCTGATGAATGTCCAGTTCAGTAAACCCCCCCACATCCAGGTAAACATTTACATTTTAGTCATTTAGCAGACGCTCTTATCCAGAGCGACGTACAGTAGTGAATACATACATTTCATAAATTTCATAAATTTCATTTCATGCATTTTTTAATTTTTAAAAATTATTATTATTATTTTTTGTACTGGCCCCCCATGGGAATTGAACCCCCAACCCTGGCGTTGCACACACCATGCTGGCGTTGCAAACACCATGCTCTACCAACTGAGCCACAGGGAAGGAGAGATGGAGAGACTGAGGGATGGAATTAGACAGAGAAAGGTATATGGAGCTACTGCATGTCTTCACTTGTCCATATAAAATAGGGCATCCGTTGATCTTGTCTTTGTGTGAGTGTGTGCTTGAGTTGGTGTGTGTGTGTATTTGAACATGGGTGGGTGTGTGAGGGTCTGTGTCCGTGTGTGTGTGTTCTTCTCTCTGAGATGCCAGATAGCAGAGTGTCTGTGATTATCAGGGGATGTAATACTGTAGATGTAGGCCACAGTAGCCCGGACCAGACCTCTGACATCACCCACTAGATGTCCTGCCAGACACAACAACAGTAAACAACACTACAGTAAACAGGCCAGGCGGACGGACAGATGTCCTGATCACTGGAGGGAGGTCACAAAACAGAAACAACTCCATATTTCAGTCATTTAGCAGACACTCTTATCCAATTAGGGTCAAGTACCTTGTTCAAGGGTACATCAACAGATTGTTCACCAAGTTGGCTCAGGGATTTGAACCAGTGACCTTTCAGTTTACTGGCCCAATGCGCTTAACCACTACGCTACTTCCTATAAAAAGGTAAACAGGATGGATTTGCTATAACAGACTCCAGACTCTTAATAAACCCATATTCAACTTCAGCTTCCTTTACAAAGTAGAAAAATAAAAAAAATGTGATCAAAGTGTGTCTAACGTCACACTGAATCTGAAACTGAAATTGAGCTGAAGAAAAGGAACTCCACTGGCATACTTTTAGAAGTAAAGACAAAACAAGTGTCGCTGAGTCAAGGAACAATGAATGACTTTATCGCAGCCAGGTGACTCACCTCTCACAGACTTGTATATTAGGTACAGAGGTGTGTTCGTGTGTGTGTAAGGTGTGCCTCTCTCTTATCTAATGACCCTAGCACTATAGGGAATTTTTTCCTGGTAAGGTTCATTCCATAGGTGGGATGTTACAGCAAACACATTAAGGCTGAAATTAGAGTAGGTTGTGTGAGTGTGTGTGTGTGCACTCATGCACATGCATGTTGTAGCTGTCAGGTATGTGATGAGTAGACATGAGGGTGAGGAAAGGTATTTCCGCTCAGAGGTGATTGGTGTCCTCTGGGATTCACTGGAAGTTGGAGAATGTGTGTCTTACGTTTAGCTGAAAGAATGTGTTAAGTTTAGCTGAAAGTGTGTGTGTGTGTCTGTGTGTGTGTATATGTGTGTTGATTGGGTGACAGTGAGTGTTGGCGTGTGTCTCTCTGATGTGTTCGGTTATCAGGTGTCCTGTGAGATTGTCGCACCCTGAGTAGAAGTGACTAATACACAGGTTGTAGCACTGAAACAAAAAACCTCATGACTCAATTAGCTCTATTCTCTTTCTTTGAATGGAGGGACACCATCTCTGTGTGTCACACATTTAGGGACAAGGACACTATGAGATCCAGGTTTGTTATCCAATACACAACACACACACACACACATGCATCATGCCCGTGCTCGTGCATGCTCGTGCCCCCTCGGATTTGTCCTGTTTAAAAATGTTTTTGTTGTTTCTCTGTAATACTACTAGCCACCTCGCAATTTTATGAAGTTGGCTTTAACTAGCCCAGATAGGTTCCCAATCTCCCAACCTCATAAGTAGCTACTAAGGAGCTTTTACCAAGATTTTAGCAGAAATGCAGGGAAGCACATTTCATTTATTTAATAAGAACCATCAGTCAGGAGGATACAGACAACTCAAGAGGTATATTTAGATATGCAGAAAAATATACATATACAGTACCAGTCATAGGTTTGGACACACCTACTCATTCAAGGGCTTTTTTAAATGTTACTATTTTCTACATTGTAGAATAATAGTGAAGACATCAAAACTATGAAATAACACATATGGAATCATGTAGTAACCAAAAAAGTGTTAAACAAATCAAAATAAATGGTATTTTTGAGATTCTTCAAAGTAGCCACCCATTGCCTTGATGACAGCTTTGCACACTCTTGGCATTCTCTCAACCAGCTTCGTGAGTACAGTAATGCACCTGAAATGCATTTCAATGTGCCTTGTTAAAAATGTATTTGTGGAATTTCTTTCCTTCTTAATGCGTTTGAGCTAATCAGTTGTGTTGTGACAAGGTAGGGGTAGTATACAGAAGATAGCCCTATTTGGTAAAAGTCCATATGTGTTATAGTTTTGATGTCTTCACTATTATTCTACAATGTAGAAAATAGTAAAATAATGAAAAACCCTTGAATGAGTAGGTGTGTCCAAAATGTTGACTGGTACTATATATACTGCTCAAAAAAATAAAGGGAACACTTTAACAACACAATGTAACTCCAAGTCAATCACACTTCTGTGAAATCAAACTGTCCACTTAGGAAGCAACACTGATTGACAATAAATTTCACATGCTGTTGTGCAAATGGAATAGACAACAGGTGGAAATTATAGGCAATAAGCAAGACACCCCCAATAAAGGAGTGGTTCTGCAGGTGGGGACCACAGGCCACTTCTCAGTTCCTATGCTTCCTGGCTGATGTTTTGGTCACTTTTGAATGCTGGCGGTGCTTTCACTCTAGTGGTAGCATGAGACGGAGTCTACAACCCACACAAGTGGCTCAGGTAGTGCAGCTCATCCAGGATGGCACATCAATGCGAGCTGTGGCAAGAAGGTTTGCTGTGTCTGTCAGCGTAGTGTCCAGAGCATGGAGGCGCTACCAGGAGACAGGCCAGTACATCAGGAGACGTGGAGGAGGCCGTAGGAGGGCAACAACCCAGCAGCAGGACCGCTACCTCCACCTTTGTGCAAGTAGGAGCAGGAGGAGCACTGCCAGAGCCCTGCAAAATGACCTCCAGCAGGCCACAAATGTGCATGTGTCTGCTCAAACGGTCAGAAACAGACTCCATGAGGGTGGTATGAGGGCCCGACGTCCACAGGTGGGGGTTGTGCTTACAGCCCAACCCCATGCAGGACGTTTGGCATTTGCCAGAGAACACCAAGATTGGCAAATTCGCCACTGGCGCCCTGTGCTCTTCACGGATGAAAGCAGGTTCACACTGAGCACGTGACAGACGTGACAGAGTCTGGAGACGCCGTGGAGAACGTTCTGCTGCCTGCAACATCCTCCAGCATGACCGGTTTGGCGGTGGGTCAGTCATGGTGTGGGGTGGCATTTCTTTGGGGGGCCGCACAGCCCTCCATGTGCTCGCCAGAGGTAGCCTAACTGCCATTAGGTACCGAGATGAGATCCTCAGACCCCTTGTGAGACCATATGCTGGTGCGGTTGGCCCTGGGTTCCTCCTAATGCAAGACAATGCTAGACCTCATGTGGCTGGAGTGTGTCAGCAGTTCCTGCAAGAGGAAGGCATTGATGCTATGGACTGGCCCGCCCGTTCCCCAGACCTGAATCCAATTGAGCACATCTGGGACATCATGTCTCGCTCCATCCACCAACGCCACGTTGCACCACAGACTGTCCAGGAGTTGGCGGATGCTTTAGTCCAGGTCTGGGAGGAGATCCGTCAGGAGACCATCCGCCACCTCATCAGGAGCATGCCCAGGCGTTGTAGGGAGGTCATACAGGCACGTGGAGGCCACACACACTACTGAGCCTCATTTTGAGTTGTTTTAAGGACATTACATCAACGTTGGATCAGCCTGTAGTGTGGTTTTCCACTTTAATTTTGAGTGTGACTCCAAATCCAGACCTCCATGGGTTGATAAATTGGATTTCCATTGATTATTTTTGTGTGATTTTGTTGTCAGCACATTCAACTATGTAAAGAAAAAAGTATTTAATAAGATTATGTCATTCATTCAGATCTAGGATGTGTTGTTTAAGTGTTCCCTTTATTTTTTTGGAGCAGTATATATATATATATATATATATACATATATTTGTTTTCATAGAATTACGCATAATGAGTATAACTCTAATTGCAGGAAAATCTGTTTCAGGTGTTTGAAAAAAGAAAAACATCTCAACTTTAAGGAAGGGGGTACCCCCCCAGCCACCCTTACCTACTTGTAGAGCATGGTGTTTGCAACACCAGGGTTGTGGGTTCGATTCCCACGGGGGGCCAGCACAGAAAAAAAAAGTATGATATGTATGAAATTGTATGAAATGTATGCACTCACTACTGTAAGTCGCTCTGGAAAAGAGCGTCTGCTAAATGACTAAAATGTAAATGTTTGTGCCCCCCCAAATTTCTGGGTGCATGACGCCAATGCGCACACACACAGACACACAGACACACATACAGTATACACACACAGTTAGCTCTGCGCGGGTGGAGCCTAATTGTGTCTTGAAGGATTTCACCGCCCGAGTCCTGGCGCGCACAACACAACTTTGCTGTTGAGGGAGATAGAAGTCTCCACGCAATGTGAAGACACGACTTGGACGCCAAAGGGCTAATATACGACGAAACGTTATAGCATAATAAGGCCTACGTGAGTTTGATGGTGTATTTGAAACTTATTTGATATATACCTGCGTTTTAGTGGAAAGTTTGGGATCTCTCGCTCTAAGTGAATGAACTGGGAAAGCACTGTATTACAACTTGGATGAACAGGTTCTCTCACGCCCCGGGACATGTTTTAGCGGTGTTGGGTAGGGAATTATTTTATCATATAATTAGGTGGCAAAACACCTTCTCGTCTCCACCATGAAGAGCTCAAGAGGTACAGTAGCGACGCCATCTTTCCAGTCCTCTCCAAGGGCTGCGCGGCAGAGCGAGTGGCTGCGGAGCGCTCTGGCCCACCATCACTGCCCCGACCCCGGCGTGGAGAACGAAATAGTGGTCCTGGCCACGGGGATTGACCAGTACCTCCAAGAGGTCTTTCACCACTTGGTTTACCCCAAACAAGACGACGTGGTCTCGGCAGAGGACTTCACTGTGCTTTGCTCGGTGCTGGGGCTTGCCGGAGAGGAAAGTGAGACAAGGGATGGAGAGAAGGAAGAGGAGGGAGATGATGAGGACGATCAAGGTATTTGCTCGGGGCTCCCTCGCGAGCTGCCCTTTAGGGACTTCCATTCGCGGCTATGCGGTTATTTCCGCGTCCGAGAGCGCGATGGAACCGGACCAGGGGCCATGCGTCTCCCAGTTACAGAGGAGACAGAGCACATTGAGCGCGAGATCCGGCTTCGGTGGCCACGGGTCAGGCGAAGGAAATGTGTCAGTTTCGACCTCACAAGAGAACAAACCGGGAGGAGGCCCGCGCACAACCGTGAAACGGGTTCATCAGAACTACATCATAAAACAGGTAAGCAAATTGGCTATAGCATATGAACTGGATTCTAAAATGTCTGAACTGTTATGGTTGCAGGTTCAAACGCTGCTGTGCTCCAGCTGCCCTCACCCCTTAATTGCTACACTGTCTGCTGAGCTCACTCATTAGGAAGGAATCCTCATGTGTCATCTCCAATCGAGGACACTAACACCCGTCCATATGAACAATCCACATCTCTCCCACCTCTAGGCCAGACAGAAACAGAGTGTGTGGCTCTGAGGGAGCTGGTTGAGGACCTGCGCTCTGCTCTACAGGGCAGTGATGCTCGCTGCCTGGCTCTGGAAGTCGCATTACGACGACAGAGGGGCCCAGCCAGGCTTACCATGCACCACTCCAATGTAGCGACTTCAAACACACATACAACCTCAAACATATCAATTCCAAATGCCCAGGGACGAGAGAGGGCTGCACCTAACCCCCCAAAAGAAGTGATCCCAAATCCAAACCCCCAGGGCCGAGGGTGCGGGGTGGGGGAAGAGAGGGTAGCAGGGAGACGGGGCTCTAAAGACCCTATCCTCAGGGAGCTGCAGCTGATTCGCTCCTCACGTGACGGACAGCTGGAGGAGGCAATCAGGTTCAACCAGCGGCTGGAGGAGGAGCTTGGCTGGGCCTATGGGGAGGCTCGCAGGCTGGAGGGGGTGGAATCTCGTCTACGGCAGGAGAACGCTGAGATCAGGTTGGTTTTGATTGACTGATTTGTTTGTTGATTGGTTGATTGATTAATGGAATGGCTGGTTGATTGGTTTGTTGACTGACTGATTGATTGTCTGATTGACAGGCGGAGAACAGAAGAGGCAAGGGAGGCTCTCAGAGAGGGGCTCAAGAAGGTGAGACTGATCCAGAAACAGGCTCAGAACGTCCCTCAGCTCCAGAGCAGAGTCACACAGCTGGAAACAGACATTCAAGAGTACAGGTAGATTATACAACACCCCCGTCCCCAAGTCTAGGCCTGGAGGTCCACCACACTGGCACATAGGGGGCTGAATAAATGGGATTATGTTTGGTTAATATTCAAATCTATATCACATCACTGTAGCCTATATCACCAACAGCAACAACATAGCAACAACCCAGCATTGGTTCTGTCCTCATCACTGCTGATACAGTATATTAACTACATAAACGGCAATGTATTATTAATTGAGGACACATTTATGACTGTGTTGAAATGTAAAGTAGTCATTACATGGTAGTGGTATCTGCAGTGGTTTAACAGCTAGGCTAACAGTGAAGCTGTAATGCTCTCAGCATGAAACATAAGAGACCTTTACTACTGTAGTGTACACACTCACCAGCAACACACACATGCACACATACACAAACGTGCACAAACATAGTGATATTTGACACATACTGTGCCTAACCTTTGACCTCTCAGATCACAGTGCACCTGCAGAGGAAGCCACGCCTCACCGCCTCGAGAGCCCATGGAGGACACCTGCCTCCAGCGAGCGGTGGAGGGGAGAGCTGCCTCGGACGAGGAAGAGGAAGAGAGGGAGAGGGAGGAGAGGAGGAAGGAGGAGAGGGGGAGGGAGGAAGGACAGTGCTGCCTTTTGGAGGTGAAGAGGCTCATCAACAGACTGCACAACTGTGGTAAAGGGTGAGTGCAGGACACACACACACACACACACACACACACACACACACACACACACACACACACACACACACCTGTATCCGACTCTCTTCTCCTCTCTAGGTGTCAGAATACAACAGCCCACCACTTGCTACTCTCCCAGAACCTCCTCCTTGACAACCAGAACAATCTCCATGGCGATGACCTCCTCACGATCCCCAGGGGGCGGGGCCGCAGAGGTCACACTTATCAGGAGGAGAGGGAGACCGAGTTAGATAAGGTGAGAGAGAACTAGAGGGGTTCTTAGGGCCAATTCCATTTTTATTTAGCTCCCTTCAAAGAGAATGAAAAAAGTAAGACTTGGAATTGGTCCTGGAACATATAGAGAACTAGTGGCCAGTGGGAGGCGGTTATAGATACATTTCCTTGTTTACCATATCTGTAGTATGCAGCAGATGGTGTCTGTGAGAATACTTTAGATACAACTAATACTGTTTTAGCTCTATTCAAGCAGACTAATGGAAGCCTGTCTGTCACAGCTCACTATTTTATTGTGTATATATTATTATTTCTTCATTGACTGACTTCTACTTTTTCTCTCTCTCTCAATTCAATTCCATGAAATTTGCTTTAATGGCATGATGTAACAATGTACATATATTGCCAAAGCTTACTTTGGAGATTTACAATATTAACTCTCTCTCTCTCTCTCTCTCTCTCTCTCTCTCTCTCTCTCTCTCTCTCTCTCTCTCTCTCTCTCTCTCTCCTCTCTCTCTCTCTCTCTCTCTCTCTCTCTCTCTCTCTCTCTCTCTCTTTCTCTCTCTCTCTCTCTCTCTCTCTCTCTCTCTCTTCTCTCTCTCTCTCCTGTCAGAGGCACGAGGAGGTGGAGGGGTTAAGGTTGGAGGTTCAGATGGTGGAGACAGAGAGAGTACGTCTGTCACTTTTGGAGGAGAAACTGACAGACACACTAACACTGCTACTGCAGCTACGCATCAAGGTACACATATACTGTATACACAAGCAAGAACAGTAAACACAAACAGGTCCTTGGAACATTCTGACTGTTTGTTATATCAGCCTTTCTAGTTCTGGAGTGCCACCTGGTGGTATAGTGAGTGTAAAGACCTGTGTATGAGTCAAGCCTTTCCCACCCTGACATTTCTCGCTCATCCTCTCTGGGCAGGGTGTCTCTCGTAGGTCTCTGGGGAAGATGCTGATGGACACTCTGGATGTCTGCAGCAAGAGTGGACATAGCCCATCCCATGTGCTGCAGGTAGTCAATGCCTTCTGTGCCCAGCTTTCGTCCAATGAGCTGCTGCGAGATGGGGTAGGAGTGGGAGGGGAAGGTGACGGGGTAGGAGGAGAGGCACGAGTATCTGTGTCTACAAGCCAGAGACCCTCAAGCACCGCCAAACCCCCTGCTCATCTCCTGTTTAGACAACACACAACCCTCTCTTCTCCCCAAACTCCCCAACTCCCCTCCATGAACACTACATAACTGGTCTACAGCTACAGCACACTCCTAAACCTCCTTCTGATTATGCTACTATACCACTTCCTCTTGTATACCACTTCCTCTTGTATACCACTTCCTCTTGTATACCACTACCTCTTGTATACCACTTCCTCTTGTATACCACTTCCTCTTGTATACCACTTCCTCTTGTATACCACTACCTCTTGTATACCACTTCCTCTTGTATACCACTTCCTCTTGTATACCACTTCCTCTTGTATACCACGTCCTCTTGTATACCACTTCCTCTTGTATACCACGTCCTCTTGTATACCACTTCCTCTTGTATACCACTTCCTCTTGTATACCACTTCCTCTTGTATACCACTTCCTCTTGTATACCACGTCCTCTTGTATACCACTTCCTCTTGTATACCACTTCCTCTTGTATACCACTTCCTCTTGTATACCACTTCCTCTTGTATATCACACCCTCTTGTATACCACTTCCTCTTGTATATCACGCCCTCTTGTATACCACGTCCTCTTGTATACCACTTCCTCTTGTATACCACGTCCTCTTATAAAGGGAAAGGTAAAGGGGGGTACCTAGTCAGTTGTCCAACGGAATGTATTCAACTGAAATGTGTCTTCCGCACTTAACCCAACCCCTCTGAATCAGAGGTGCGGGGGCTGCTTTAATCGACATCAACGTCTTCGGCATATACCACTTCCTCAGGAGTAGGCCTAGCTATGACTGTAAATATGAGAGGAAGATACTACAGATACTACTATCTCTGTTGCTCTGGGGCTATAACAGTCTTTGTCTGTGTACTGCTACAGTGAGGGAAAAAAGTATTTGATCCCCTGCTGATTTTGTACGTTTGCCCACTGACAAAGAAATTATCAGTCTATAATTTTAATGGTAGGTTTATTTGAACAGTGAGAGACAGAATAACAACAAAAAATCCAGAAAAACGAATGTCAAAAATGTTATACATTGATTTTCATTTTAATGAGGGTAATAAGTATTTGACCCCCTCTCAATCAGAAAGATTTCTGGCTCCCAGGTGTCTTTTATACAGGTAACGAGCTGAGATTAGGAGCACACTCTTAAAGGGAGTGCTCCTAATCTCAGTTTGTTACCTGTATAAAAGACACCTGTCCACAGAAGCAATCAATCAATCAGATTCCAAACTCTCCACCATGGCCAAGACCAAAGAGCTCTCCAAGGATGTCAGGGACAAGATTGTAGACCTACACAAGGCTGGAATGGGCTACAAGACCATCGCCAAGCAGCTTGGTGAGAAGGTGACAACAGTTGGTGCAATTATTTGCAAATGGAAGAAACACAAAAAAACTGTCAATCTCCCTCGGTGAATGTGTTGGTGAAAGTGTTGTGGTCAGATGAGACCAAAATGGAGCTCTTTGGCATCAACTCAACTCGCCGTGTTTGGAGGAGGAGGAATGCTGCCTATGATCCCAAGAACACCATCCCCACCGTCAAACATGGAGGTGGAAACATGCTTTGGGGGTGTTTTTCTGCTAAGGGGACAGGACAACTTCACCGCATCAAAGGGACGATGAACGGGGCCATGTACCGTCAAATCTTGGGTGAGAACCTCCTTCCCTCAGCCAGGGCATTGAAAATTAGTCGTGGATGGGTATTCCAGCATGACAATGACCATAAACACACGGCCAAGGCAACAAAGGAGTGGCTCAAGAAGAAGCACATTAAGGTCCTGGAGTGGCCTCGCCAGTCTCCAGACCTTAATCCCATAGAAAATCTGTGGAGGGAGCTGAAGGTTCGAGTTGCCAAACGTCTGCCTCGAAACCTTAATGACTTGGAGAAGATCTGCAAAGAGGAGTGGGACAAAATCCCTCCTGAGATGTCCCACTCCTGAGATGTGTGCAAACCTGGTGGCCAACTACAAGAAACGTTTGACCTCTGTGATTGCCAACAAGGGTTTTGCCACCAAGTACTAAGTCATGTTTTACAGAGGGGTCAAATACTTATTTCCCTCATTAAAATGCAAATCATTTTATAACATTTTTGACATGCGTTTTTCTGGACTGTTTTTGTTGTTATTCTGTCTCTCACTGTTCAAATAAACCTACCATTAAAATTATAGACTGATCATTTCTTTGTCAGTGGGCAAACGTACAAAATCAGCAGGGGATCAAATACTTTTTTCCCTCACTGTATGTGTACACAGCAGATTTAGCCTTTCATCTCTGTATTTCTGTTCTGTTGTTTGTTACTAACATGGCACTTATGACACAATCATGATTATTTATGCACATTTATATATTTATACTAATGGGACAAGTTTGATTAGCAATGTATTATGTTTTTGTCTTTCTGTGTCATTTGACATGTTAGTTTAGCTTAAAGCTTTGTAGAGGAGCACACTAGTGTGATGACTGTGTATGTATGTCTTCTGATAGTACATTAGATACACTGCTTACTCTACATTAGGTACAGTACTTTATACTCTATTCATGATCAGATCTCTCATTGAGATTACACATCTTTTCACGTGACCCGGGAGACCTGATTTATAAACATGTAACATTCTAATTATTGCAGTTATTGTAGAGGACTATTAATACATTCATTAATAAAACCTCATAAAATGTGCATATAGTAGTATACTATGTGTTTTTTTTCTCTATACAAATGCATATCTACTGCGGTTGATTATAGGGACTCAGCTTCAGCTTCTACATTGTACTTAGTGCTCAATATGAGCTCAGAGCTCAGACATTTCTATCTCTCATATGACTGTGAGAACCAGGACTCAGGGTGTATGTGTGTCTTTGTTTGTGAAACAGCTGAAAGCACCAAACGTGAGTGTGTGAGCGAAAGAGAGAGGTATAAAGCTACTCTGACCTTGTATGATATCTGAGCAAGGCCACTCATTGCCCCATATCCATGATACATTTACATTGTATCCTCAGAAAAGCATAACCTCACCTGACACACACACACACACACTTGACATCCAGCTTTTAGGTTCTCTTAATTCAGGTATAGTCCCCCCATACAATCACACACAGTGACTCACAGAAGACTACAGCAATACAGTCCTTTATTTCCAGCAATTTATAAATTCCTGCAGATTGTGAACCCCACTACAGTTACAGGGTTACAGAGGGGGGACAGCAGGGGGAGCACACAGTTCCAAATACAGTGTATGCGTGTGTGTTTGTAACCAATATATCTGTATGGACATTTTGTGCTAGTAGTGTATGTGTGTGTGTATCTTGGAGATGGGGGTGAGGAATGGGGTTATAGAGAAATGATCAGTCCGTTATACCTCTGTGTTGTCTGACCACTAGTCTGCTCTAGTCAGAGCCTTCTGTTTACAATATCCATCTATTCATTTAGGTTCTGGCCTTAGTGATTCCCAACCACTGCAGTCATGCAGCCTCTCTCATAGACTATTTATTCATTCATTACAACATCAAATCAAGGTATGTCAGTTATTAATAAAAGCTAATTAGAGAGATTCTACTGTGGTGAGCCTAGCTCCTGATTGGTTACTATGTGTTGAGCTTGGCTCCTGATAGGTTAAGGCCTTCTATGTTTGGGTCCCTGCCCGAGGGCAGGGGATGTAAGGTGTGTGAGGTTCATCAGATATTAGACACCCACACTGTTGTTTGTTAGCCTAGGCGCTAATATACCGCGGCAGCGCTGAAGCTCTACTTGCTGGATACAACCCAAAAAAAGGATGAACAAAAAAATTAAATGAGAATCAATTACAAAAACATCAACACAGAACCGAGACAAAATTAAATGAAAAATAAACACCTTATTTATAGAATAAATATAGTATATACAATTTGCTTTGTGTGCATCTAAAAATAAATAGACAAAGCATTCCTTCCCCCTGAAGAAGTATTCACAACCTCTTATCCGTACTGGGGCAGAACGCTGGCACAGGTTCAGTAAGACAGCAGAGAGAACCCAGGTTCTAGATCCAGGGTTCCGCTTCAAGAATACAGAGGACAGGTTTTAGAATAGAATCTTGGATACAGGCTCTAGAATCCAGAAGGTATGTCATTCTAGAATCATGGACACAGGTTCTAGAATCAAGACAATCCAAATTCTAGAATCTAGAAAACACAGGTTCTACATTAGAATCTTGGATACAGGTTCTAGAATCTAGATGAAGCGAATAGTGAACAGCCTCGATCACCATCAGCACTGTCTCATATTCACGCATATGATAATGTCGCCCTCTGGTGCCTGTGTGTGTATATTACAGTACTTTCCAACAGTGACACTATACCCCACTGGGGCTGCCTCAATCATAAACATGACATAATCATTCTCTATGACTAACACATAAGATCACAGAAGGATTAAGAAAAATGATGAAGTTAAAGAATACATCTAATAACGGACACAACTTCCACTTTGTAAAATGTGTCAAACCTAAGAAGGATACATTATATTTTAAAGAGAAGGAAACTTAACTCATAATGCACAAGTTTTGCATATTGATGTTATGTGCCCTGCACATGCACTCTGCTGGCCCCTTAAAACAACATATAAATTGAACACCAGATAACAAAGCATCAGATGATAACACATGCATTTCACCATCAAGCTGGGCTCTGCTGCTTACGAGAATTAGAGTGTCTATACTGACAGTATGTAAATGTGGGTAGGATAGGAGGCCGTTTTGAAGCATGGTGTCTATGTGGCAGATATTGTAGGTCAGCTGCACAGTGTGTATGTACAATGCACAACAGACATTACAGAAGTGTGGTAGTCAGCATGGACAGGCCTTGAGTTGATTCAACTCAAGAAGATCGCTGACGTTGTTTGTACCATTCGAGAAAGCTTGAGAGAGTGAGAGAGACAGAAAGAGAGCGCGAGATGTTTGCATGATATTCCTAAGCAGGCAATATTGGTTTGACAATTCCTCCCTCAACATCCTGTCTTTCTTCACTAACTAATGAAGCCCATTAAAGCCTTGTAATGAGAACACACCAAACAGGTCTTGTCACTAAAGCATTAGGCAACAGCGTGATCAAGTGGACAACTTTCACCACCCTTTAACATATGCTCCTAAGTCCTTGCACTAGATAGGATGTCACCTGGAATGGCCTCTGTCTCAATAAGCACTCTGTCCCTACCCTCTGACCTCCCTCTAGCCTCCCAGTAAGGCCACTCTAACTTCAGTGAATCCAGTGATAAGCAGTGTGTAACCAACAACCTGCCACAAACAGATGGCCAGCCTGACAAACAAAGCACAATTTTCTGTCTAAGTGTTTGTGTGAAAACAAAGAAGAAACAAATTTAAATGAAGAAATGTCACAATCGTAGCCCTTTAGGAGGATTTAGGGGAGAACAAGGTGTTGAAACCTTGTTATTGAGCATTGAGGCCTCAAGGACCACCAAGGACATGGTTGGCAAGAATTGGGGTTGACTTTAATTCAAGAAACAACCCTCCAACTGAGTGTGAAACATAATGTGGCACCTGACCGTACGATCTGGCACCTCCTTGGTGACCTATGAAACATAATGTGGCACCTGACCGTACGATCGGGCACCTCCTTGGTGACCTATTAAACATAATGTGGCCCCTGACCGTACGATCTGGCACCTTCTTGGTGAGCTATGAAACATAATGTGGCACCTGACCGTACGATCTGGCACCTCCTTGGTGACCTATGAAACATAATGTGGCACCTGACCGTACGATCTGGCACCTCCTTGGTGACCTATGAAACATAATGTGGCACCTGACCGTATGATCTGGCACCTCCTTGGTAACCTATGAAACATAATGTGGCACCTGACCGTACGATCTAGCAGGACCTATGTCCATGGACTAGGTTGAGGTTGCCTCTTACCACTGATACAGGGCCAGTTATGTTATCATCCCTCCCCAATGGTTAAGGTTAGGATTTGGGAAGGGTAAACTGATTCTAGATCTGTGCTTAAGGGCAACTTCTACCCAGAGTTGTTAAAACTTCCTGTTTCTGTTCAGGTTAGTGTTCAGACATCCTTTGACAGGGCTGGGGGGTTGTTACCTAAGCAGATTCAGGTCTCTACATTCTGGTCCGGGCCCCTGTGGATCTGCCCCCACCGAATCACTACTCTCAAGGCAAGGCGAATTGAAAGGGTCCCTTAAAAATGTATTAATCTCTTTATACGTATAGCACTTGGTGATTAAGCATTCTAGGCTTGTGTGAGTTTTTTTGCTGTCTGTCTGTCTTCATTTAAAGTCTTTAAGATTGATCTCATCTTTACAAATGCTGCCAATGTGACTGGCCCAAGGGAGAATGTCCCCATTGAAAATAATGAGGATTCACCCGTCCAACAGTAAAACAGATATAGATTCATATCAAATTCACTATTAACAATAATAATCATAATCATCGTCATCATAATAACAATAAAAACAATAGTAGTAGAACTCTTATTTAGTCAAATAAAAATAAATGGCATAGTCTGTGACCCAGGGGGAGGGGTTTGAGGGGAGATTGGAGGTCAAGGGGTCAGGGTTGAGGTCTGGGTCTGAAAGTCATTCAGTTGTTGCGATGTCCAGAGGGAGATACTGTACAGTTCAGTTGTTCCGGTTGTTTCCGGTGAGCCGGCATTGATGCTGTGTATGTATGCTGTCCAGGTGTGTGTATTCAGTCTCCCACGTCAGTGTCTCTGTCTCCAATGAGCCAGAGGACATGGAAGCAGAGGGCCAGGAAGCCGGTCCCCAGCAGATCTCCCAGGGCCGTCAGGTAAGGAATAGAGAAGTTATCAGGGTTCATCCCCCTACTCCACATCCAGTGGACCATCCAGTCAGCCAGGTACAACAAGATCAACACCTAGAGACAGAGAGGGAGAGTCGTGAGGGTGTGTGGGGGTGTGAGTGTTTGTGTGAGTGAGTGTGTGTGTGTACCTGCAGTAATGCAGCAGCCATGTAGAAGGCTATGAAGATGGATGTTAGCGTGGTGTGTCCTCCCTGCATGGAGTTGATAGTGTAGAGGAAGACCAGGTGACCTGGAGCAACCAGGAGGAAGAGCACCCGTGCTGAACGAGAGTTCACATCTGGGAAAGCGAGATAAATCAATTAAGTCAATATCAGTCAATATTGTACCTTTTTATAAAACTAATCAATACTCACTGGAACCAAAGAAGGAGGTGCAGGGGGTGGGGCATTTCCTGGGGTTGGGGTCAGGGTCTCCCATGGGGATACCATTCATGTGCAGATAGGTGGAGATTCTACTGGCTTGCACCGCTACCAGGTTACCTCCCACACCTGGCATACACACAATACAGCACACATATGAGACAGTGTACAGTGCATTCAGAAAGTATTCAGACCCCTTGATTTTTTTCACATTTTGTTACTTTAGAGCCTTATTCAAAAATGGATTAAATAAAACATTTACTCAGTCTACACACAATACCCCATAATGACAAAATGAAAGGTAACAAGCCTATCTATGACCTTTTTAATCCGTCTCTCCTCTCTCACGCTTTTCTAAATTTACATCAACAACATAGCTCAGGCAGTAGGAAGCTCTCTCATCCATTTATATGCAGATGAAACAGTCTTATACTCAGCTGGCCCCTCCCCGGATTTTGTGTTAAACGCTCTACAACAAAGCTTTCTTAGTGTCCAACAAGCTTTCTCTGCCCTTAACCTTGTTCTGAACACCTCCAAAACAAAGGTCATGTGGTTTGGTAAGAAGATTGCCCCTCTCCCCATCGGTGTGATTACTACCTCTGAGGGTTTAGAGCTTGAGGGAGTCACCTCATATAAGTACTTGGGAGTATGGCTAGACGGTACACTGTCCTTCTCTCAGCACATATTAAAGCTGCAGGCTTAGGTTAAATCTAGACTTGGTTTCCTCTATTGTAATCGCTCCTCTTTCACCCCAGCTGCCAAACTAACCCTGATTCAGATGACCATCCTACCCATGCTAGATTACGGAGACATAATTTATAGATCGGCAGGTAACGGTGCTCTCGAGCGGCTAGATGTTCTGTAACATTTGGCCATCTACTTTGCCACCAATGCTCCTTAGAGGACACATCACTGCACTCTATACTCCTCTGTAAACTGGTCATCTCTGTATACCCGTCGCAATACCCACTGGTTGATGCTTATTTATAAAACCCTCTTAGGCCTCACTCCCCCCTATCTGAGATATCTACTGCAGCCCTCATCCTCCACATACAACACCCGTTCTGCCAGTCACATTCTATTAATGGTCCCCAAAGCGCACACATCCCTGGGTCGCTCTTCTCTTCAGTTCGCTGCAGCTAACGACTGGAACGAGCTGCAACAAACACTCAAACTGGACAGTTTTATATCAATCTCTTCATTCAAAGACTCAATCATGGACACTCTTACTGACAGTTGTGGCTGCTTTGCGTGATGTACCTTCTTGCCCTTGCCCTGTGCTGTTGTCTGTGCCCAATAATGTTTGTACCCTGTTTTGTGCTGCTACCATGTTGTGTTGCTGCCATGTTGTGTTGCTACCATGTTGTCATGTTGTGTTGCTACCATGCTATGTTGTAGTCTTAGCTCTCTCTTTATGTAGTGTTGTCTCGTAGTGATGTGTTTTGTCCTATATTTTTATTTAATTAATTTTTAATTCCAGCCCCCATCCCCGCAGGAGGCTTTTGCCTTTTGGGAGGCCGTCATTTTAAATAAGAATTTGTTCTTAACTGACTTGCCTAGTTACAGTAAATAAAGGTAAAATAAAAAAAATCCTTGATGAAAACCTGCTCCAGAGCACTAAGGACCTCAGACTGGGGTGAAGGTTCACCTTCCAACAGGACAACGACCATAAGCACACGACCATAAGCCAAGACAACGCAGGAGTGGCTTCGGGACAATTTTCTGAATGTCCTTGAGTGGCCCAGCCAGAGCCCAGACATGAACCTGATCAAAATCTTTGGGGAGACCTGAAAATACATGTGTAGCGACGCTCCCCATCCAACCTGACAGAGCTTGAGAGGATCTGCAGAGAAGAATGCAAATACAGGTGTGCCAAGCTTGTAGCGTCATATCCAAGAAGACTCGAGGCTGTAATTGCTGCCAAAGGTGCTTCAACAAAGTACTGAGTAAAGGGTGTGAATAATTATGTAAATGTGACATCAGTTTTTTTATTTTTATACATTTGCAAACATTTATAGAAACCTGTTTGCTTGTCATTATTGGGTATTGTGTGTAGATTGATGAGGATGATTTAAAAAAAATCTATTTTAGAGTAAGGATGTAACATAACAGAATGTGGAAAAAGTCAAGGGGTCTAAATACGTTCCGAATGCACTATCAGTGGTTGTGTATCAGTGGTTGTGTATCAGCGGTTGTGTATCAGCGGTTGTGTATCAGCGGTTGTGTATCAGCGGTTGTGTATCAGCGGTTGTGTGCAGAGTATTCAGTGCCAGGAGAGAGTCTTACCGTTGATAACAGGAGTGAAGACAGCCATGCCAGCGAAGTTGGGGTTGGACACGGTCTTATCTAGGATCAGACCCCCAACACTGAGGAGAGCACAGGAGGGGAGGTGAAACAGGTAGGAGAACAGTGACACAGATGAGAGGTAGTGAAACATGTAGGAGAACAGTGACACAGATGAGGTAGTGAAACATGTAGGAGAACAGTGACACAGATGAGGTAGTGAAACATGTAGGAGAACAGTGACACAGATGAGAGGAAGTGAAACATGTAGGAGAACAGTGACACAGATGAGAGGAAGTGAAACATGTAGGAGAACAGTGACACAGATGAGAGGAAGTGAAACATGTAGGAGAACAGTGACACAGATGAGAGGAAGTGAAACATGTAGGAGAACAGTGACACAGATGAGAGGTAGTGAAACATGTAGGAGAACAGTGACACAGATGAGAGGTAGTGAAACATGTAGGAGAACAGTGACACAGATGAGAGGAAGTGAAACATGTAGGAGAACAGTGACACAGATGAGAGGAAGTGAAACATGTAGGAGAACAGTGACACAGATGAGAGGAAGTGAAACATGTAGGAGAACAGTGACACAGATGAGAGGAAGTGAAACATGTAGGAGAACAGTGACACAGATGAGAGGAAGTGAAACATGTAGGAGAACAGTGACACAGATGAGAGGAAGTGAAACATGTAGGAGAACAGTGACACAGATGAGAGGTAGTGAAACATGTAGGAGAACAGTGACACAGATGAGAGGAAGTGAAACATGTAGGAGAACAGTGACACAGATGAGAGGTAGTGAAACATGTAGGAGAACAGTGACACAGATGAGAGGAAGTGAAACATGTAGGAGAACAGTGACACAGATGAGAGGAAGTGAAACATGTAGGAGAACAGTGACACAGATGAGAGGTAGGTAAAACAGGTAAGAGAGCAGTGACACAGATGAGAGGAAGGTGAGACACAGGTGAGAGAGAGGAGAGACATGGGTCTTGCACCTGCTGATTGCCATGGCAATGATGACAGGTTCCCAGCCTGAGTAGAGCACCTCTCTGGTGGAGGGGATCCTCCGAGCGATAAGCACCCACAGAGGGGTCAGCGCCACAAACACAACACACACCAACGGGTTGGCATAGTCGTTAAACTCTATAAGAGAACACACAAAGGAGTCAGCATCCTTGTTACGCTATACACACACACACACACACACACACACACACACTTCCTCAGCTCAATATAAAAACGGTTATCAACGCATGGTACACAACGCTGTTTGTGAATGGGAAATGTGTTATTACTCTTCCACCATGAGTGTTTCCATCTTTTTATATGTGATGGTGAGGTCAATGAGGTGTGGTGTGAAAAACATGTTATTCTACATCACACGTCACAGGGTGTGTTGACAGTGAAAACACTATCACTGAACTAACAGTAGATGACATAGTTGTGGGGTCACACACTAAGACATACACACATTCCCTACCACTGTGAGGTTAGTGGTGGAATCAAACCTCAAGTAGGCCTATGTTAAAATAAGATCCCTTCTATTAGTGTCAAGCCAGGAAGGGTCGAGTTAAAGTGTTTCCATTGGGACTTTTACTGCCTGAAAAGGCCGTTCAGATACTCAGCCACACTCACACCCTGGGGTGAGACAGATAAGTATAATGCAGAGTGGGTGTTGGTGAGATGTGTGTATGTGAGTGATAAGTGTGTCTGAGTGTGTATGTATCTCAAGCATGTACTATGTGTTCTATTTAGTTCTGTGATCTCAAGTGTCTGTGTGTGTATGTGTGTGTGTGTGTGTGTGCGCATACCCAGCTCCTTGTACAGTCCTGTGCTGATACCAGCCAGCAGAGAGAGGGTGATCAGATCTCCCAGACTGGCAGCGATGGGCGTGGCCACATTGTCAGGGTTGATGCCCACCTTCCTGGATGCGATGATTACACCAATCATAATGATCCCTGCAGACAGAAGGAGGGGCTTAATGTTAAACACACCAATCATAATCAGCTTTATAGAAATGTGTAACATATAATGTCCATTTTCATTTGATCACAGTTTAATCGTTGTTAAATCGTATCTGGGGTTACTATGTGCATATGAACAATTACAGTCTGAAAAATGTTTACAGTATTATTGATATAGTTATTCTTCTAGTGGTACCTAGTATCAGAGAAGCGATGAATGCGGTAGCCACACTGGAGGCACACAGCAGGATAGCATGTCCCAGTCTAAAGTTCCCTTCTGGGATCCAGTCAAAGATCACCGCGGCGATGGACGCCAGAAACCCTACTACCGTGGCCTGGACCTGGGAGAAGGCAGAGAGAGAAGGGGTACTGTAAACTATACGTGTGTGTCACTGGAGTAAAGGTCTCCTCGACCTGAGGAGGCTTAATGTGTGTGTGTGTGTGTGTGTGTGTGTGTGTGTGTGTGTGTGTGTGTGTGAGAGTGGGTACTGTAAACCCCTGGTGAGCTGACCCAGCACACAGTGACCCCCTCTAGCAGGTTATGTGACTGACGGGGATCCAAAGTGCTGGGGTTAGGGGGCATCCAGGAACCAGTCCAATATTACACATAAGAGCACTTGTACATCTGACTGTGTCCAGTTATGGTAACAAAATGTCACCTCACCAGGACACACTGTGATTGGACTTATTTTGTTATTTTTTATGTCGGTGTTCCATCATTCCATACACATGTTTTGTTTCAGAATGTGTTGAATGGTTTTCTGTGTTCCACAGTGTTCCATGTAGGTGTGGTGGGATGTTATAATGTTCCATGTGCAAAAGAAACACACACCTGTTTAGGCGAGGTGCTGGCTAGCGGAGTAGAACACTTGAAAAAGAAAAGGAGAGCCGCACACTCTAGGAGCTCAGATGCGATAATTGAATATCCTATTGACCAACGTTTCGACAGACAAGCTGTCCTCATCAGGGTATAATGAAGACAGTTTGTCTGTCGAAACGTTGGTCAATAGGATATTCAATTACTGCATCTGAGCTCCTAGAGTGTGCGGCTCTCCTTTTCTTCCTTCCTTACCTGGATGAGGGCGAGGTTTCCAACGATCATCTTCCACATATCCTTGGCTGAGTCCATCTGACCAATATTAGCCTGCAGAGAGAGACGCAGGAGACCGTAAGAGAACACGATACAACTATAACACAACTATAACACAGATTACCATGAGACCAAGACCACAGCACTCAACTATGTCTGACTGGCCACGGTTTGAATCGAGAAAAGGTAACCAGATGTTTCAAAAGCTGAGAATCTGTACAATTGAGTGTGTATACATGTACATGAAAACGTGTGTGTGTGTGTGCGCGCGCTGTGTCATAGGCCCTGGGTTCTGTCAGAACAATCAGGGTTCAGTTCTCTTGACAAAGAAGCTCTGACCCCTCCACCCTGCGGCCGACTCCACTTATCTCATCTCTCTCTGTACACACCCACACGTCTCTCTCATTCATGGTCTTAAGCATCAAGTGGCTGTCCAACAGAGGCACAGTGTGTGTCAGAGGCTATGAGCCTAATGACCACTCTGCTCAGAGGCGTGTGTGTGTCTGTATCTGTGTCTGTCAGGTAGGCGAGTTGAAAGAGGAAGTCTGAGCCTTCAGGGGCCGTGTTTCAAACCCATGTGTACAGAGAGAGATGAGTGGAGTCGGCTGCATGCTGGATAAGGGGGTGCAAGGCAGGGAGATAAGAGACAGGGCAGGTCACACTACACACACCAGCCACCCAAACAATAAAGAAACCATACGCTCACACACCACTGACGGCGTGATGACGGCAGCAAGGGCTCAGCCAGAATAGGCCACAATGTCACATAGGCTTTAGCCTTGGTTGTTTTTCGGTTGGTGTGTGTTTTCCCAGCTGTTGAAGGCTATGCGCTGGTGGGGAGATAAGGCAGTGTCTAAGGGTTTAGTGTGTGACAGTAAATGACAGTAACTAGCTACCCCGCTATCTTTTTGTTAGCCTAGCACTCATCTCTCTTTTAGGCTTAGAGAGAAAGAGAGCAGGAATAGCAGATATTATGTTTATTATGAACATTTACATTAAACCATGCAAATAATGGATGTCAGAGAGTGTCCTACAGTAAGCTGGCTCTAGACACTATGTGGTAGCTAATGCGGTAATGCCAGCCTGCTGTCATCCACTAAATATGATTATTCCAATAGTCAATTAGGCTCAAACGCCAGGATCATAGAGTTACGAAAACAACTGTTTATAGAAAGGAGAGAAAGGAGAGAGAGAGAGAGTTTAGCCCAGATTCTCCTCAACCCCTAAACAAAAACAACCATTTTCAGCAGACCAAAATAAGAAAGAAGACAAATTAAATCAAATTTATTTATATAGCCCTTCGTACATCAGCTGATATCTCAAAGTGCTGTACAGAAACCCAGCCTAAAACCCCAAACAGCAAGCAATGCATGTGAAAGAAGCACAGAGATGTGGTCATCTGGATGGCATTCTGCCTCAGCCCCTGGGATCAAAATGTTTTCTTTGATGAGCGCATTAGGAAACTTACAGTGATCTTAATCTGTTGATAATTAGTAATTCCGTGGAAAGAAACGTGGCCGACTGGAGCCAGCCAAGATCCTCCAAGAAAAATAATAACTCTAGGTGGAACGGGAGTAGGCTAATGTCACACCAAACAAATGACATACACAGTTCATCTGCCAGACCATACACGCTCAAGTCACCTGGCTGCCACCAAGCCTGAACAGCAAGGAAAGCAGTAAAGTAAAACTTTGCTACATAAAAAATGCATCCATCCTTCCAGTCCTGGAATGGGGGTTATCCATCATAGCAATATCTGGGAGCCCTACACTCAATTCACCTGCAACACAAGTCAATAGTCAGGACAGGAAAGAACTGGAAAAGCTTATCACATTCTGCTGTGTTTGTCAGGCTGTTTTCCCACAAGCCAGTGGAAGGAATGTGTGGATTGATGTGCTTAATAGCAGCAGTGAGCTACTAATTTTAGTTACCACGTAGTTCTAGGAATACATTCTTAGAAAAAAAGGTTTCCAAAAGGGTTATTTGGCTGTCCCCATAGGATAACCCTTTATGGTTCCAGGTAGAACCCTTTTGGGTTCCATGTAGAACCCTCTGTGGAAAGGATTCTACATTTAACCCAAAACGGTACTTCCTGGAACCAAAAAGTGTTCTTTAAAGGGAACTCCTATAGCCTTTTGGGCTAGAGCTTTTAGGCCCCCCACCTTGCGGCAAAACATTTTAGTGGCCCCCCTCTCGATGGTGGAGAGAAATGTATTTTTTTCCCAAGGTTAATTTCCTGCAATTCTACACATTTTGCCATGGGGTGTAGAGAAAATGTTGCAGTTTTAAAGCAATTTTTATGCTCTCCTACTCCTTTTGCCATGGGGCAGAGAGAAACAAAATGAGCAATTGTAAATTTGCACTTCCTGCAATTCTATACATTTTGTAATGACTAATGACAAAATCAATGGGGGCCCACTGGAGGTCAGGGCCCCTGGGCTCGTGCCCTGCGTGCCCGGTCGGTATTCGGCCATGATTACTTCAAGTTTAGATAGCTGGACCTTCACATTTAGACTTTTCGCAAAATACCCTGGGCTACACATATTACTGCAATGTAAAGTTGCGAACTTGTCACGTCTCGACCGCTACCTCGCACAACACTCGCCCGACAGTTGCCCCCCTTTAGGCAGCAAAGTGTAAACAGAATTGTTTCGTTAAGCCAACATTCTTACAGTAAAAATAGTAACAGCAGAGCAATGTTTTTTAAAAAGCTGAAATGTACAGACATTTTACTTATATTTGAAACTTGTTTTATTGAATTACCTGTAATTGTAGTAACAGCCTGTTGCATTCTGAGATTATCACCGTAGCTTTAAATCTCAAAATGTTTTTCTTTGCTTGACTGTATTGAGCCACATGCATTGTATTGAGCCACATACTGTATTGAGCCACATACACCTCATACAATGACTTCTATGATATTGATAAAAATTTGAGCTGTGGACCAAGAATTTTGCATTGCCAGCCACAACGAAAGGTAAGGCAATGATTTGATGTGAATTCAAAAGTAGATCTGTTTCGTCACAACACTCCTCAGACTCTCCATCTCTCGTAGTGTGAATATGGCCTAACTACCAATCTAAAAAATTTAGCTGACATGATAATTGAGTGACTGTCAGTGACTGACATGAGAAAAACTGCTGACATGATAATTGAGTGACTGTCAGTGACTGACATGAGAAAAACTGCTAATGCGCAACCATATTTTTAAATTGCACCTGGTGTATTGTACTACTCCAACTCTCAATAGTAAGTTGTCTGTCGGCCCTGCATTAAGGACCAAAATTGTTTATATTTTTTTTATTTATCCTTTATTTAACCAGGTAGGCCAGTTGAGAACAAGTTCTCATTTACAACTGCGACCTGGCCAAGATAAAGCAAAGCAGTGCGACAAAAACAACACAGGGTTGCACATAAACAAACGTAGAGTCAATAACAAAATAGAAAAGAAAAATAGAAAAATCTATGTACAGTGTGTGTAAATGTAGAAGAGTAGGGAGGTAGGCCATAGAGGCGAAATAATTACAATTTAGCATTAACACTGGAATGATAGATGTGCAAGTACATTTTTTACATTTTAGTCATTTTAGCAGACGCTCTTATCCAGAGCGACTTACAGTAGTGAATACATTTCATTTCATGCATTAAAAAAAAATAAAAAATTGTACTGGCCCCCCGAGGAAATCGAACCCACAACCCTGGCGTTGCACACACCATGCTCTACCAACTGAGCCACAGGGAAGACTGTAGAGATACTGGGGTGCAAAAGAGCAAGAGGGTAAGTAAAAATATGGGGATGAGGTAGTTGGGTGTGATAT
Organism: Salmo trutta; assembly: GCF_901001165.1. Taxonomy (NCBI): domain Eukaryota; kingdom Metazoa; phylum Chordata; class Actinopteri; order Salmoniformes; family Salmonidae; genus Salmo; species Salmo trutta. The sequence continues at coordinate 35,016,080 of NC_042972.1, read as the reverse complement.
TTACAGATGGGCTATGTACAGGTGAAATTATCTGTAAGCTGCTCTGACAGCTGATGCTTAAAGTTTAAAGAGGTAGATATGAGTCTCCAGCTTCAGAGATTTTTGCAATTCGTTCCAGTAATTGGCAGCAGAGAACTGGAAGGAAAGGCGGCAAAAGTAAGTGTTGGCTTTGGGGGTAACCAGTGAAATATACCTGCTGGAGTGCATGCTACGGATGGGTGCTGCTATGGTGACCAGTGGGCTGAGATAAGGCGGGGCTTTACCTAGCAAAGACTTATAAATGACCTGGAGCCAGTGGGTTTGGCGACGAATATGAAGCGACGGCCAGCCAACGAGAACATACAGGTTGCAGTGGTGGGTAGTATATGGGGCTTTGGTGATGAAACGGATGGCACTGTGATAGACTGCATCCAATTTGTTGAGTAGAGTGTTGGACGCTATTTTGTAAATTACATCGCCAAAGTCTAGGATCGGTAGGATAGTCAGTTTTACAAGGGTATGTTTGGCAGCATGAGTGAAGGATGCTTTGTTGCGAAATAGGAAGCCGATTCTAGATTTAGTTTTGGAGATGCTTAATGTGAGTCTGGAAGGAGAGTTTACAGTCTAACCAGACACCTAGGTATTTATAGTTGTCCACATATTCTAAGTCAGAACCATCCAGAGTAGTGATGCTAGACGGGCGGGCAGCGATCGGTTGAAGAGCATGCATTTAGTTTTACTTGCATTTAAGAGCAGTTGGACGCCACGGAAGGAGAGTTGTATGGCATTGAAGCTCGTCTGGAGGTTAGTTAATACAGTGTCCAAAGGGCCAGAAGTATACAGAATGGTGTCGTCTGCGTAGAGGTGGATCAGAGAATCACCAGCAGCAAGAGCGACATCATTGATGTATACAGAGAAGAGAGTCGGCCCGAGATTGAACCCTGTGGCACCCCCATAGAGACTGCCAGAGGTCCGGACAACAGGCCCTCCGATTTGACACACTGAACTCTATCAGAGAAGTAGTTGGTGAACCAGGCGAGGCAGTCATTTGAGAAGCCAAGGCTATTGAGTCTGCCGATAAGAATGCGGTGATTGACAGAGTCGAAAGCCTTGGCCAGGTCGATGAAGACGGCTGCATAGTACTCTCTTTTATCGATGGCCGTTATGATATCGTTTAGGACCTTGAGCGTGGCTGAGGTGCACCCAGGACCAGCTCGGAAACCAGATTGCATAGTGGAGAAGGTACGGTGGGATTCAAAATGGTCGGTGATCTGTTTATTAACTTGGCTTTCAAAGATTTTAGAAAGGCAGGGCAGGATGGATATAGGTCTATAACTGTTTGGGTCTAGAGTGTCTCCCCCTTTGAAGAGGGGGATGACCGCGGCAGCTTTCCAATCTTTGGGGATCTCAGACAACACGAAACAATTTTGACGGATCATTTTAGGAGGAGGGTCCAGATTGTCTAGCCCGGCTGATTCGTAGCGATCCAGATTTTGCAGCTCTTTCAGAACATCAGCTGTCTGGATTTAGGTGAAGGAGAAGCGGGGGAGGCTTAGGCAAAAGTTGCAGGGAGTGCTAAGATGTTGGCCGGGGTAGGGGTAGCCAGGTGGAAAGCATGGCCAGCAGTAGAAAAATGCTTATTGAAATTAGATTATTGTTGTGGATTTATCGGTGGTGACAGTGTTTCCTATCCTCAGTGCAGGGGGCAGCTGGGAGGAGGTGCTCTTATTCTCCATGGACTTTACAGTGTCCCAAAACTGGAATTAGTGCTACAGGAAGCAAATTTCTGTTTGAAAATGCTAGCCTTAGCTTTCCTAACTGACTGAGTATATTGGTTCCTGACTTCCCTGAAAAGTTGCATATCGCGGGAGCTATTCGATGCCAATGCAGAACACAACAGGTTGTTTTTGTGCTGGTCAAGGGCAGTCAAGTCTGGGGTGAACCACGGGCTATATCTGTTCTTAGTTCTAAATTTTTTGAATGGGGCATGCTTATTTAAGATGGAGGGGAAAGCACTTTTGCAGAGCAACCAGGCATCCTCTACTGACGGAATGAGGTCAATATCCTTCTAGGATACCCGGGCAGGTCAATTAGAAAGGCCTGCTCAATGAAGTGTTTTAGGGAGCGTTTGACAGTGATTAGGGGTGGTCGTTTGATCGCGGACACATTATGCACGCAGGCAATGAGGCAGTGATCGCTGAGATCCTGGTTGAAGACAGCAGAGGTGTATTTAGAAGGCACGTTGGTCAGGATAATATCTAAGAGGGTTAAAGGAAATTGGGCAAAAATAAAATAAAAATATATAGCAGTTTCATTGCAGGACAAAAAAAATATTGACAGCTGTGCCATAACGATTGCAAAATAGTTGTGAAGAGATTTTCGATGTACCGATTCCATGGTACATTGTTTATGAACTGATAAGCAAAACGACGCCGAATTCCAAACTTGAGGCGGGTCATGAGAAATCAAACTGGATGGACATCAGAAATAGATGGGAGAGGTTGAGGGTAGGAGGACAGGACTAAAAACAAACAAAATATAACTAATGTAAAATAGATTGTGTCTGTAAAATGTATATAGTGTGTATAAGCTAGAGGTAGAGGCCAAGTGCTTTTCATTAGTTTACTCCAATTAGGGGAGTGGTAGGGTTATCGAAAGAAAAATAATATATTAAAAAATAATAATTGAGACCCCGACTGAGTAAGAACTCCTTTTTCTCTAATGAGTAGGCTTGCATTTTGATTAATTCATACAACTATCACACCTGTGCATATTATTAAATGACACTGATGTTTATGATAAAACCATGTTATGTTGATAACTAATATTGAAAGGAGATATGAAGCAATCTAACTAGATTAAAAGGCGTAGGCTACTTCATCCTAATGTAAGCTAAATGCATTGGATACAAAACAAATACTGGCATGTGATAAAGGATAACATATCCATTTATATAATTATATTGGACATCAAACAAGAATATACACTCAGTGTACAGTTTATTAGGTACACCACCCTGTTCACGAAAATGGTTCGCCACGTGGCCGTGGCTTGGTATATAAAGCGGGCAGACAGGCATCGAGGCATTCAATTACTGTTTGATTGAACGTTAGAAGGGACAAAACGAGTGACCTAAGCGACTTTGAGCGTGGTATGATCTCAGAAATGGCCGGCCACCTGTGTCTAGGATTTACAGAGAATGGTGCAACAAACAAAACACATCCAGTCTGAGGCAGTTCTGTGGGGGAAAACAGGTCGTTGATGAGCGGTCGAAGGAGAATGGCAAGAATCGTTCAAGCTAAAAGGCAGTCCACAAACAGGCAAATAACGGCGCAGTACAACAGTGGTGTGCAGAACGGCATCTCGGAATGCACAACTCATCGGTCCTTGTCACGGATGGGCTATTGCACCAGATAACCACACAGGGTTCCACTCCTAAAAACAGGAAAAAGTGGCTCCAGTGGGCAAGCGATCACCAACAATGGACAATTGAGGAGTGGAAAAACATTTCCTGGTCTGACAAATCCCGGTTCCTGTTGCGTCATGCTGATGGCAGAGTCTGAATTTGGCATAAGCAGCAGGAGTCCATGGCCCCATCCTGCCTGGTGTCAACGGTACAGGCTGGTGGCGGTGGTGTAAGGGTGTGGTGAATGCTTTTCTGGCACACGTTAGGTCCCTTGATACTGAATAATTCAGGCAGTTCTGGAGGCAAAGGTGGGTCCGACCGTAACTAGATGGATGTACCCAATAAACTGGCCCCTGAGTGTCTATTCAATTAAATGAATACAGCATTGTGATAGTATTGATGCCTTTCTCTCCTTACAGGGGATTAGACAGATGATCTGCGGTCACCAGATGCCCAAGCCTCAAAACCAGAAACATGTGGAGACATCAACATTTGTAATTTGAATAAATGTTAATATTTTTATTGGTTTTCCTGTATCTGTGCACGAGTCCTTAAAACACAGTCCATTGTACAAAATAAGTCATTCCCAAGTGAGGGACAGGGAGATTAACCTCCAACATTCATAAACTTGTTTGGTAGATGAGGACGAATTCAATTAATTGTGGTCTAAATTGAAGACTTGCAATCGGCTGGGACAGAAATCACATCTGTATTTTAGAATGAGCTTCATAAATGACAATGTCCTGACAAATCTGGATGATAAACAATAACATGGGTGAATCTATACTGCTCAAAAAAATAAAGGGAACACTTAAACAACACATCCTAGATCTGAATGAAAGAAATAATCTTATTAAATACTTTTTTCTTTACATAGTTGAATGTGCTGACAACAAAATCACACAAAAATAATCAATGGAAATCCAATTTATCAACCCATGGAGGTTTGGATTTGGAGTCACACTCAAAATTAAAGTGGAAAACCACACTACAGGCTGATCCAACTTTGATGTAATGTCCTTAAAACAAGTCAAAATGAGGCTCAGTAGTGTGTGTGGCCTCCACGTGCCTGTATGACCTCCCTACAACGCCTGGGCATGCTCCTGATGAGGTGGCGGATGGTCTCCTGAGGGATCTCCTCCCAGACCAGGACTAAAGCATCCGCCAACTCCTGGACAGTCTGTGGTGCAACGTGGCGTTGGTGGATGGAGCGAGACATGGTGTCCCAGATGTGCTCAATTGGATTCAGGTCTGGGGAACGGGCGGGCCAGTCCATAGCATCAATGCCTTCCTCTTGCAGGAACTGCTGACACACTCCAGCCACATGAGGTCTAGCATTGTCTTGCATTAGGAGGAACCCAGGGCCAACCGCACCAGCATATGGTCTCTCAAGGGGTCTGAGGATCTCATCTCGGTACCTAATGGCAGTCAGGCTACCTCTGGCGAGCACATGGAGGGCTGTGCGGCCCCCCAAAGAAATGCCACTCCACACCATGACTGACCCACCGCCAAACCGGTCATGCTGGAGGATGTTGCAGGCAGCAGAACGTTCTCCACGGCGTCTCCAAACTCTGTCACGTCTGTCACGTGCTCAGTGTGAACCTGCTTTCATCTGTGAAGAGCACAGGGCGCCAGTGGCGAATTTGTCAATCTTGGTGTTCTCTGGCAAATGCCAAACGTCCTGCACGGTGTTGGGCTGTAAGCACAACCCCCACCTGTGGACGTCGGGCCCTCATACCACCCTCATGGAGTCTGTTTCTGACCATTTGAGCAGACACATGCACATTTGTGGCCTGCTGGAGGTCATTTTGCAGGGCTCTGGCAGTGCTCCTCCTGCTCCTCCTTGCACAAAGGCGGAGGTAGCGGTCCTGCTGCTGGGTTGTTGCCCTCCTACGGCCTCCTCCACATCTCCTGATGTACTGGCCTGTCTCCTGGTAGCGCCTCCATGCTCTGGACACTACGCTGACAGACACAGCAAGCCTTCTTGCCACAGCACGCATTGATGTGCCATCCTGGATGAGCTGCACTACCTGAGCCACTTGTGTGGGTTGTAGACTCCGTCTCATGCTACCACTAGAGTGAAAGCACTGCCAGCATTCAAAAGTGACCAAAACATCAGCCAGGAAGCATAGGAACTGAGAAGTGGTCTGTGGTCCCCACCTGCAGAACCACTCCTTTATTGGGGGTGTCTTGCTAATTGCCTATAATTTCCACCTGTTGTCTATTCCATTTGCACAACAGCATGTGAAATTTATTGTCAATCAGTGTTGCTTCCTAAGTGGACAGTTTGATTTCACAAAAGTGTGATTGACTTGGAGTTACATTGTGTTGTTTAAGTGTTCCCTTTATTTTTTTGAGCAGTGTATATAAGTGTGCACAATTATTAGGCAACTAAAGGCAACTAAATTACAAAAATAATCTCTCAACTCACTTGTTTATTCTGAATTTTTCAAAAGTGTAACAGATAAGTAACACAAAATGACAATTATATAACATTTTTGGCCTTTCAAAAATATTCAGTGACCAATATAGCCACCCTTATTTTCAATAACTGCCATGAGCCTTCCATCCATGGAGTCTGTCAGTTTCTTGATCTGTTCACGATCAATTTCCGCTGAAGCAGCAACCACAGCCTCCCAAATGCTGTTCAAAAAGGTGTATTGTCTTCCATCACTGTAAATCTCACGTTTGAGAAGGGCCCACAAGTTCTCAATAGGATTTAAGTCAGGTGAGGAAGGGGGCCAGGTCATTATTCAGGCATCTTTGAGGCCCTTGCTGGCTAGCCAAGCAGTGGAGTACTTGGATGCATGTGATGGAGCATTGTCCTGCATAAAGATCATAGCCTTCTAGAATGCTGAGGACTTCTTCCTGTACCACTGTTTGACGAAATAATCTTCTAGAAACTGGCAGTAGGTTTGGGAGTTGAGTTTCAGTCCATCTTCAACCCGAAAAGTTCCAACTACCTCCTCCTCAATGATAGCAGCCCATACCAGTACCCCTCCTTCACCTTGCTGGCACCTGACTCAAAGTGGTGCCCTGTGTCCATTACTGATCCAGCCACGGGCCCATCCATTTGGTCCATCAAGAGTCACTTTCATTTCATCTGTCCATAAAACCTTTGAAAAACCTGTCTTCAGGTATTTCTTTGCCCAATCTTGACGCTTCAACTTGTGAATCTTATTCAGTGGTGGTCTTGTTTCAGTCTTCTTGACCTTGGCCATGTCTCTGAGCACTTGACACCTTGTACTTCTGAACACTCCAGGTAGGTTGCAATTCTGGAATATGGTGGCACTGGAGGATAATGGGTTCCTGGTAGTTTGACGTTTAATTCTTCTCAAGTATTTTGCAGTTAATTTGCACCTTTTCTTCCCCATGGGTTTTTTGCGCCCAAGTTGACAATTCGCAACAAAACGTTTGAATGTCCGGCGGTCACACCTCAATAGTTTAGCTATTTAATGAGTGTCGCATCCGTCTGAAAGGCATTTTACATTTTTGGCTTTTCAGTGTCAGTTAAATTTATTTTTGGCCCATTTTACCTGAGGTAATGAGGCTGCCTAATAATTATGCACACCTCGATATAAGGTGTTATTCACTTTCGCCACACCCTCCCTCATTACACAAATACATATCACCTGAAATGTATTAAATCCAATAAGCTTTCAAGTTATGGTTTGGAGTTCGAACATGTGAATAGAAACAATGATAAGATCAGAATACTCACTTGCCTAATAATTGTGCACGCAGTGTATAGAAGAGACAAACGCTTATGGGGGAGGTGTTGCTGAAATATATATATATATATATACACACACACAGAGCCATATCCCTGTAATACTAAGAGAAGATCTTATGTCAAGTGTTATTGAAGTGTTGTGGTTGCAGGTTCACTTGGCACATCTAAAGCCTTTTCTTTTGGGGTGTTGCTATAGGTCACCAAGTGCTAACAGTCAGTATCTAAATAATATGTGTGAAACACTTGATAGTGTATGTGATGCAAACAGAGAGGTCTACTTTCTTGGGGGCCTGAATATTGACTGGTTTTCATCAAGCTGTCCACTGAAGAGGAAGCATCTCACTGTAACCAGTGCCTGTAATCTGGTTCAGGTTTTTAAATCAACCTACCAGGGTGTTTACAAACACTACAGAGGCAAGATTATCCACATGTATCTATCACATTTTTACTAATACGGTAGAACTTTGTTCTAAAGCTGTATCCGTACCCATTGGATGCGGTGATCACAATATTGTGGCTATATCCAGGAAGGCCAAAGTTTCAAAAGCTGGGTCTAAAATAGTGTAGAAGAGATCATACAAAATATTTGGCTGTGACTCTTATGTGGATGAAGTTAAACATATTTGTTGGTCTGATGTGATTAATGAGGAGCATCCAGACGCTGCACTTGATGAATTTATGAAATTGCTTCTTCCAATTATTGATAAACATGCACCTGTTAAGAAACTGACTGTTAGAAGTGTTAACGCTCCATGGATTGATGAGGAATTTAAAAACGGGATGGTTGAAAGAGATGGGGCAAAGGATTGACTAATAAGTCCGGCTGCACGACTTACTGCAAATTGAGAAATTATGTGACTAAACTAGCCAAAAAAGAAGAAACTGTATCATGAAGCCAAGATCAATGATATAAAAACTTGAGTAGTTTAAATGAAATTATGGGCAGAAAGACAAATTCAGGTCCATCTTTTATCGAATCAGATGGTGTATTCATCACCAAACCATTTGATATTGCCAATTATTTTAATGATTACTTCATTGGCAAAGTGGACAAACTTAGGCAGGAAATGCCAAATATAAATAACATTAATAGACAAGGACAGAAAAACATCAATAATTGTATTTATTTATTTATTTATTTGCTGTTCATTTGAGCATTATGGAATGGAGTTCCTTGCAGCAATGGCTCTATGTAATAATGTACGCTTTCTTGAATTTGTTCTGGATTTGGGGACTATGAAAAGACCTCTGGTGGCATGTCTGGTGGGATAAGTGTGTGTGTCAGAGCTGTGTGTAAGTTGACTATGCAAACAATTTGGGATTTAACACATTAATATTTCTTATAAAAAGAAGTGATGCCAAGAGAGACTGGCATGCATAGTATTAATATTAGCCCTCTGATTACAATCTGGGCCAGCTGCAGCTTAACGAGGTCTTTCCTTGCAGCACTGGACCACACGACTGAACAAAAATCAGGATTAGACAAAACTAGAGTCTGCAGAACTTGCTTTTTGGAGTGTGGTGTCAAAAAAGCAGAGCATCTCTTTATTACGGCTAGACATCTTTGCAACCACTGAATAGCAAACTGTTGTTTGTGTTTTGACCTTGACGGTTTACAATCTAAGGTAACGCCAAGTAATTTAGTCTCCTCAACTTGTTCAACAGCCACACCATTCATTACCAGATTCAGCTGAGGTCTAGCACTTAAAGAATGATTTGTACCAAATACAATGCTCTTAGTTTTAGAGATGTTCAGGACCAGTTTATTACTGGCCACCCATTCCAAAACAGACTGCAACTCTTTGGTAACCTCTCTAGGCTAGGGGGCGGTATTTTCATGTCCGGATGAAAAGCGTGCCCAAAGTAAACTGCCTGCTACTCAGGCCCAGAAGCTAGGATATGCATATTATTAGTAGATTTGGATAGAAAACACTCTGAAGTTTCTAAAACTGTTTGAATGATGTCTGAGTATAGCATAACTTATTTGGCAGGCGAAACCCTGAGGACAAACCATTCAGGAAAAAAAATAAATGTGAAGTTTTCAATGGGAATCTAGATTTCTAAGGCACTTGCTTGCAGTCCCAATTTTATTGATTATTTACGTTAAAAAATACCTAAAGTTGTATTAGGAAAGTTGTTTGAAATGTTTGGACAAAGATTACAGGTAACTTATTAGACATTTTGTAGTCCTGTTGCGCGAGTTGGAACCGGTGTTTTTCTGGATCAAACGCACCAAATAAGTGGACATTTTGGAGATATAACGACGGAATTAATCGAACAAAAGGACCATTTATGATGTTTATGGGACATATTGGAGTGCCAACAGAGGAAGATCTTCAAAGGTAAGGCATGAATTATATCGTTATTTATGAGTTTTGTGTCGCGCCTGGCGGGATGAAATATGATTGTATATGTTTGTTTGATGGGGTGCTATCCTCAGATAAAATCCTGGTTTGCTTTCGCCGTAAAGCCTTTTTGAAATCTGACACGGTGGCTAGATTAACAAGTTAAGATTTAATTTGGTGTTGCACTTGTGAATGTATGAAAGTTAAATATTTCTAATAATTCTTTTGAATTTGGCGCACTGCCATTTCACCGGATGTTGTCAAATTGATCCTGTTAACGGGATTTGAGCCATAAGAAGTTAAGAGTTTCAGTGACTTCATTAGCTCTGGTTGCTGATGCATATATGGTTGAATCATCAGCATATATGGACACACATGCTTTGTTTAATGCCAGGTCATTGGTAAAAATAGAAAGAGTAGAGGGCCTAGAGAGCTGCCCTGCGGTACACCACACTTTACATGTTTGACATTAGAGACGCTTCCATTAAAGAAAACCCTTTAAGTTCTATTAGATAGATAGCTCTGAATCCACGATATGACTAAAAAGCCATACACTTAAGTTTTCCCAACAACAACAATATCAAAAAGGCTGCACTGAAATCAGTACAGCTCCCACAATCTTCTTATTATCAATTTCTTTCAACCAATCAGTAATTTGTGTCAGTTCAGTACATGTTGTGAGTGCCCTTCTCTATAAGCATGCTGAAAGTCTGTTGTTAACCTGTTTGGTATAGGGGGCAGTATTGAGAATTTTGGAAAAAATATGTTCCCATTTTTAACTGCCTCCTACACCAACTCAGAAGCTAGAATATGCATATTATTGTTCAGGTTTGGATAGAAAACACTCTGAATTTTCTAAAACTGTTTGAATGGTGTCTGTGAGTATAACAGAACTCCTATGGCAGGCAAAAACCTGACAAGGCTTCAAGCAGGAAGTACCCTGTCTGACAAGGAGTCGTGCGTCTTACCTCTTTTTATTGAAAAGTAAGGATCTTAGCTGTAACGTGACAATTCCCAGGGCTCCAATAGGCTCTCAGAGCCCGCGAAATAACTGAAGGTTTACGAGGGAACCTCAGGTTGAAATATATTATCGCCTTTTGTAAGTGGATGCTCGGAGGACCTTTCAATGATGCGCGTGCATGAGTCGCTTCTGAGGAGAAATTTTATTCGGCTGTTTAGGCTCAATGCATACTCCCGGTCGGAATATTAACACTTCTCTATGACATAAATGGCATAAAAATTGGTTTTAAACAGCGGTTGACATGCTTCGAAGTACGGTAATGGAATATTTAGACATTTTTGACACGCCAATGCGCCATGCGCGACACCGCGAAGAAGCATTCTAGAACTCACGAACAAAACGTCGCTGTTTGGATATAACGATGGATTATTTGGGACCAAACCAACATTTGTTATTGAAGTAGAAGTCCTGGCAGTGTATTCTGATGAAGAACAAGCAAGGTAAGAACATCTTTCTTATAGGAAATGTGATTTTGGTGGATGCTGACCTGGGTGGGTATCTAAATAGCTAGCCCTGTAATGCCGGGCTATGTACTTAGATTATTGCAAAATGTGCTTCATCCGAAAAGCTATTTTAAAATCGGACATATCGAGTGCATAGAGGGGTAATGTATCTATAATTCTTAAAATAATTGTTATGCTTTTTGTGAACGTTTATCGTGAGTAATTTAGCAAACTGTTAGTAAATTCACCGGAAGTTTGCGGTGGTTATGCTTTTTCTGAACGTCACATGCTAATGTAAAAAGCTGGTTTTTGATATAAATATGAACTTGATTGAACAGACATGCATGTATTGTATAACACAATGTCCTAGGTGTGTCATCTGATGAAGATTATAAAAGGTTAGTGCTGCATTTAGCTGTGGTTTGGGTTTATGTGACATGATATGCTAGCTTGAAAAATGGGTGTCAGATTTTTTCTGGCTGGGCACTCTGCTGACATAATCTAATGTTTTGCTTTTGTTGTAAAGCCTTTTTGAAATCGGACAGTGGGGTTAGATTAACGAGATTCTTGTCTTTAAATAGCTGTGAAATAGTCATATGTTTGAGAAATTGAAGTTATAGCATTTCTAACGATTCAAAAATCGCGCCACTGGATTTCAGTGGCTGTTACGTAGGTGGGACGAGTTCGTCCCACATGTACTAGAGAGGTTAATTTGTTTACAGAGAAATAGTATTTGGTCAAACACAATTTTTTTTCTTCTGCTGTTAGAACCAGTAAAGGCCGCTTTAGTACTGGAATTACTGTGGCTTCCCTCCAGGCCTGAGGACAAAGACTTTCCTCTAGGCTCAGATTAAAAATATGACAGATTGGAGTGGCTATAGAGTCAGCTACCATCCTCCGTAGCTTTCCATCTAAATTGTCAATGCCAGGAGGTTTGTCATTACTGATCGTTAAAGAAAATTCTACCTCTTCCACACTAACTTTACAAAATTCAAACTTGCACTGCTTTTGCACTGCATCAATCCATGGAGCCTTAACAGTTCTAACAGTCAGTTTCTTAACAGGTGCATGTTTATCAATAATTGGAAGAAGCAATTTCATAAATTCATCAACTGCAGCATCTGGATGCTCCTCATTAGTCACATCAGACCAACAAATATTTTTAACATAATCCACAGCAACATTTTGTATGATCTCTTATACACGATCATGTTGATATTAGTCATACTGATTTATCTGACTGGAATATTACAATAACATTATGGTTTCTAGAGTTCCATTCTGTTCCTCCTGATGTTGAGAAATGACTGAATACACACACCCCACACACACAAGCATACATGTCCACACAAGCACCTACACACGCACACACACACACACACACACTCACCGCTGTGGACAGTCTGGAAGCCAGTGTCATCTCCAGGTTGCCCTTTAACCCCAGCAGCGCTGGGACCAGGATGAAGACCTCCGTCACCTCTGTAAACACCGTCCAGTGCTGCAACACAAGAACACAACACACAGTTACACAACAAAACAATACGCTGTCAACTACACATCAGGTTCCTGAATGCTCTTAATATTTACATTCAAACAAAAATAACCTTCAATTCAATTATCATGATAAAACAGTTATCACTGAGTTATTATGATACAAAATCGTATTACGTTCTCAACCCAACAGCGTATCACATTGGGCATTTCTGAGGTCGACAATGTCTGAAACCTGATCTATGCCTTATCTCAGTGACATTCTATCTGTTCAGACCGTGTTGGAATCATAATCATATTCCCTCTGGAGAGGAGCAAGGTCATTTTGACCTTACACTAACAATTCACCACCCTCTTTCTGCCACTTCTCTCTCCCCCTCTTCTCTAAACATCCACCCGCTCCTTATCTATCCCTCTCCTCTCTCTTCCCCTGCTCTTTCTCGCCGTTCTCTCTGTCTTCAACAACACTATAATAAAACACTAACAAGATGTATTTTATTGATATCACCTTTCATTCAGTACTTGCAGAGCACATTGTTTTTACTGCAACCCTCCATCTGCCTGCTAGCTCTCGTGCTGAGGCAGAGCTAGCAGGCAGATTGGCAAAGAGGAAGAGAGTATTTAATACTCTCTGCCTCTGTTCCAGTTACCATACCTCTCCACAGTGAACGACTTAGTCTGGGGCAAAGTCAGCCAGGAGCAAGGCCAGCTAAATCTAAAGGGTAATTTAGATATGCTGTATGGCCTGGGATGGGAGACATTAGAGAAAATGAATAAATTACAAATGCTCACGCAGCTGAGTTGCTGTAGAATCAAATGGAAATTCACAGTTGATGACTCTTTGGTCCTGGAGCTGATTACCGGCCCACTATGCTCCCCACTTTAGCTGTATTCCAGGCCTTAAGATGGTCTCCGAGTCCCTGAACTGATGACTGTGGTAAAGTGCCTCTCTGATGTTTCTCCATTAGCCCAGTGCAGTGGCAGGAGCAGCAAAGTGGGACAGGGGCTAGACTGGGCTGGTGCATAAGGATGATTTTGGGGTACATGGCTAAGAAATGACTGGGTTAGACTCACTATAAGGTTGGGGCAATGGTACAAGCCCGGGGTTGGGGCATAAATCTGGGGGATGGGGTTGGGGACATTAATCCATCAACTGAGAAAGCGCTTGCCTTCAGAGTCAGTCCCACCTGCCCCCAGCACTTGCAGCTCATCTCTCAGCCCACAGCTAAATCAATACTGAGAAGGCTGCAGGGGAGAGGAATATCAGCTAGATAACTTTATCCTGCCTACAGATCCTGCCTACAGATCCCTACAGTAAGAAATAGCAGTGTTTCATCAGCAGTCTGGGTGGAGGTGATAGCACTGTTAACCTCCTCTCTGTCTGTCATCAGCCTGGGATCTTTAAAACGGTCGACTCCACAGGGACCCCACCACCCCACCTTCTGGCCCTCTCCCACCCCAGCTTTGGTTAGCCAACCACCCTAACCCACTTCTCTCTCTCTCTCTCTCTCTTCTATTAAACTCTACCTCTTTCATCCCTCCCTTTTCCTTTCCCAACTTTCCCCCTGTCCTCCTCTCTCTACTCTCCAGCTGTTATATATGTTGTTGGAACAGTGGAGCCCGGCCAACAACACCTCACCCCCCAACGACCAGCCCCAGTTCTGCAAACTCTGTGGACAGTCAGTCAGGAAAGGAACGCAGCCCCGTTTGCCCAGTGTTGCTCATGTGGAGTGTTTCCTCTGGAAATGTTAGTAGCAGGGGAGGAGGGGGTTCACCGGGCATTCCCCCCACGATAATTATTTTGTAGAAGATCTGGTGACTTTTTAAAAGGACATTCTTCCCATTATTTTGGGTTGTGGGCCCCCTAAAGCTGCAGAGCATATGAACATGTTGTAAGCCATGGCAAAATGCTAAATGTTTTGAATGACAGGAAATTAACTTTAAAACTGCTAAGAAATCTGACTTTGCACAGGTCCAACACTGCTTGTGAGCTGGGGGTTGAGGGGGTAGGTGGTTGGGTGAGACTTGACTAGGTGAGGGGTGAGGTCTGAGGAGAAGGAATTACAAAAGTTCCCAATATGTATTGCGTACCAGTGACTGGCTTGCTGTCTCTCTGGGTCTGACTAGCACGCTGTCTCGAGGGCAGTGCACTGTTTCGTGCACAGGCAGGTTTGGCTGTCACAGTGGCACAAAGAGCTAAATAACCTTTAGAACGGTGTTGTACCAAAACAGAGCTAAATAACATTTAGAATGGTGTTGTACCCAGACAGAGCTGAATAACATTTAGAACGGTGTTGTACCCAGACAGAGCTGAATAACCTTTAGAACGGTGTTGTACCCAAACAGAGCTAAATAACATTTAGAATGGTGTTGTACCCAGACAGAGCTGAATAACATTTAGAACGGTGTTGTACCCAGACAGAGCTGAATAACCTTTAGAACGGTGTTGTACCCAAACAGAGCTAAATAACATTTAGAACGGTGTTGTACCCAGACAGAGCTGAATAACATTTAGAACGGTGTTGTACCCAAACAGAGCTAAATAACATTTAGAACGGTGTTGTACCCAGACAGAGCTAAATAACATTTAGAACGGTGTTGTACCCAGACAGAGCTAAATAACATTTAGAACGGTGTTGTACCCAGACAGAGCTAAATAACATTTAGAACGGTGTTGTACCCAAACAGAGCTAAATAACATTTAGAACAGTGTTGTACCCAAACAGAGCTGAATAACATTTAGAACGGTGTTGTACCCAGACAGAGCTAAATAACATTTAGAACGGTGTTGTACCCAGACAGAGCTAAATAACATTTAGAACGGTGTTGTACCCAAACAGAGCTAAATAACATTTAGAACAATGTGCACAGACAGATTATCAAAAGTACTGCATGTTTGGTAGAAATACTATGATGTTAAAAAATTTATTATATTTAAAAACATTGCGGATTTTGCCATGGCGCAGTTCGACAGCTAAATGAATGCAGCAGAAACACTGCTCATATGAAACTGCTGTGTATATATGTACAGGCAGGATTGTGAACCCAGCAGCATAAAACACCAACGCAATGTTGATGACTGTGCAGTGACACCAACGGTTGGAGCACATATGACATCACAGGCAGTAACACTGATGGCACACAGCAGTGTTTCTCCTAGATTCATTTTCCTAGGGGGGAGCCCCTGGACCAATAATGCTAGTTGCTAACAACAAAAATATTCAATTGAAATTAATTGACACTGAATGCTTTCAGGCAGACAGCCACAGATCTTGGAGGGGAAGGGGGACCATGCCTAAGTAATGTTAAGGGAAAAATTGTGTCATAGCAATTCGCATTATGTCAGTGACCTCCAATACTGAAGAGTACAAACAGAACGTTCCTGAAAGTTCTAAAGCCTCTGATGGACACTAAGTGAAAGATTAGCCTAGGCTTCAAATCAAATCAAATTGTATTTGTCACATACACATGGTTAGCAGATGTTAATGCGAGTGTAGCGAAATGCTTGTGCTTCTAGCTCCGACAGCGCAGTAATATCTGACAAGTAATCTAACAAATTCACAACAACTACCTTATACACACACAAAATGTCAAGGGATGGAATAAGAATATGTACATATAACTGTATGGATGAGCGATGGCCGTGCGGCATATGCAAGATGCAATAGATGGTATGAAATACAGTATATACACATGTGAGATGAGTAATGTAGGATATGTAAACATTATTAAAGTGGCATTATTTAAAGTGACCAGTGATACCTTTATTAAATCCATTTATTAAAGTGGCCAGCGATTTGGGTCGGTATGTTGGCAGCAGCCTCTCTATGTTAGCGATGGCTGTTTAACAGTCTGCTGGCCATGACATAGAAGCTTTTTTTCAGTCTCTCGGTCCCAGCTTTGATGCACCTGTACTGACCTCGCCTTCTGGATGAAAGCGTGGTAAACAGGCAGTGGCTTGGGTGGTTGTTGTCCTTGATTATCTTTTTGACCTTCCTGTGACATCGGGTGCTGTAGGTGTCCTGGAAGGCAGGTAGTTTAGCTTCAAGAGACTAGTCAAGGATTATATCACCTTCACCTTACCTGCCACCATAGACCCACTTCAGTTTGCATACCGCCCCAACAGGTCCACATACGATGCAATCGCCATCACACTGCACACTGCCCTATCCCATCTGGACAAGAGGAATACCTATGTAAGAATGCTGTTCATTGACTACATCTCAGCATTCAACACCATAGTACCCTCCAAGCTCATCATTAAGCTTAAGGCTCTGGGTCTCAACCCCGACCTGTGCAATTGGGTCCCGTATGTGGACCTGTTGGGGCGGTATGCAAACTGAAGTGGGTCTAGGGTGGCAGGTAAGGTGAAATAATCCTTGACTACTCTCAAAGCACTTCATGATGACAGAAGTGAGTGCTACGGGGCGATGGTCATTTAGTTCAGTTATCTTTGCTTTCTTTGGTACAGGAACAATGGTGGCCATCTTGAAGCATGTGAGGACAGCAGACTGGGATAGGGTGCGATTGAATATGTCCTTAAACACACCAGCCAGTGGGTCTGCGCATGCTCTGAGGATGAGGGTTAACATGTTTAAATGTCTTACTCACGTCGGCCACGGAGGAGGAGAGGGGGGGCCCGCAGTCCTTGGTAGCGGGCCGCGTCGGTGGCACTGTATTACCCTCAAATAGGACAAAGAAGGTGTTTAACTTGTCTGGAAGCAAGACGTCGTTGACTGTGACATGGCTAGTTTTCTTTTTGTAGTCTGTAATTTCTTGTAGAGACTCTGCCACATATGTCTCGTGTCTGGGCCGTTGAGTTGCGACTGCATTTTGTCCCTATACCGACATTTCGCTTGTTTGATTGCCATGCGGAGGGAATAACTACACTGTTTAGATTCAGCCATATTCTCCGACCTCTTTCCATGGTTGAATGCGGTGGTTCGCGCTTTCAGTTTTGCGCAAATTCCGCCATCTATCTACAGTTTCTGGTTGGGGTAGGTTTTAATAGTCACAGTGGGTACAGCATCTCCAATGCAATTCCTAATAAACTCACTCACCGAGTCAGCGTATAAATTGATGTTACTGTCTGAGGCTTGCCGGAACATTTTCCAGCCCACGTGATCAAAACAATCTTGTAACGTGGATTCTGATTGACTGGAACCATTCAGCACTGGGCTGACCACAGGTACATCCTGTTTGAGTTTCTGCCTATAGGTCGGTACGAGCAAGATGGAGTCGTGGTCGGATTTGCCGAAGGGAGGGTGGGGGAGGTCCTTGTATGCATTACGGAAGTTAGAGTAGCAGTGGTCCAGTGTTTTGCTCGAGCGGGTATTACAGTCAATGTGCTGGTCGAATTTAGGTAGCATTGTCTTCAAATTAGCTTTGTTAAAATCCCAAGCTACAATAAATGCAGCCTCAGGATATATGGTTTCCAGTTTACATAGAGTCCAGTGGAGTTCTTTCAGGGCCGTCGAGGTATCTGCTTGGGGGGGGGGGGGGGGGGGATATACACGGCTGTGACTATAATCAAAAGAGAATTCTCTTGAGAGATAATGCGATCGGCATTTGATTGTAAGGAATTCTAGGTCAGGTGAACAAAAGGACTTCAGTTCCTGTATGTTGTTATTGTTACACCATGAGTCGTTAATCATGAGGCATACACCCCCGCCCTTCTTACCAGAGAGATGTTTGTTTCTGTTGGCGCGACGCATGAAGAAACCCAGTGGCTGTACCGACTGTACCGACTGACAACATATCCCCGAGTGAGCCATGTTTCCGTGAAACAGAGAATGTTACAATCTCTGATGTCTCTCTGGAAGGCAACTCGTGACCTAATTTCATCCACCTTGTTGTCTAGAGACTGGACATTGGCGACTAATATGCTCAGAAGCGGTGGTTGGTGTGCTCGCCTTCTAAGTCTAACCAGGAGGCCACTCCGTCTGCCTCTCCTGCGGTGACAACGTTGTTTTGGGTCGGCCTCTGGGATTAGATCCAATGTCTAGGGTGGAGGTCCGAACAAAGGATCCCCTTCTGGAAATGATTTTCCTGTTCGTAATGTTGGTAAGTTAACGTCGCTCTTATATCCAATAGTTCTTCCTGGGTGTATGTAATAACACTTAAGATTTTCTGGGTTAACAATGTAAAAAATAATACATAAAGTAATTACTGCATAGTTTCCTAAGGACTTGAAGCGAGGCGACCATCTCTGTCGGCGCCATCTTGTTGAGCATTTTTTCAGCCACTCAATAGCAGGCTAACCCACTAAAACCTTCAAACTCAGACACTAACAAGCTAGCCATACACTCTCAGATAAAGGGTACAGTATTGTTTCATGGGGCACAAAAAGATCAAAATACACACAATGTACCTTCAGAGGTACACATATGATCTCACATGGTAATGTTCGGTACCTTTTATGGTACATGTGCAGATAACCTAGTAGAATGGTACATTTGTGTGACACTAAACAGCTGTAATGAATATTGTAGCTACCTTAACCCAACACTGAGCGACCTTGTCAAGTGGTATGGACCTCTTGGTGTAATGGTTAAGGTCTGGCTGGACCCAGGTTCGAGTCCTGGTCGGGGCTACCCCACGAATTCATTCCATTGGTGTCAGAAGTGGGATGGCGGAGAGGCGTATACTGTACATGTGAGGGACTTGATATAGAGAAGAGGTACATTTTTGCCACTTAAGAGGAACAAATGGTACACTATTGGCTCTTTTAAGATACAAACTGCAAGGGTACAACTATGCGCCTGTAACTAATGGTAAAATGGACGTACCTTTTATTTAATTATTTTATTTCCCCTTTATTTAACCAGGTAGGCTAGTTGAGAACAAGTTCTCATTTGCAACTGCGACCTGGCCAAGATAAAGCATAACAATTCGACACATACAACAACACAGAGATACACATGGAATAAACAAAACATACAGTCAATAATACAGTAGAAAAAAGAAAACAAAAAGTATATACAGTGAGTGCAAATGAGGTAGAATAAGGGAGTTGAGGCAATAAATTGGCCATGGTGGCGAAGTAATTACAATATAGCAATTAAACACTGGAATGGTAGATGTGCAGAAGATGAATGTGCAAGTAGAGATACTGGGGTGCAAAGGGGCAAGATAAATCAAATAAATACAGTATGGGGATGAGGTAGATAGATGGGCTTACCTTACTGGGTACCACTACAGTGATAAGCATTTGAACAATTCTGTAGCTTTTTGTGTATGCCAGTCAACGATTGACAGGATGTAGCATTGTTAGTAGGCTATTCCACATTGTAGCACTAAAAGGAGGATTTGGATGGATAGAAAATGCACATGAATCAACTTCTGAGCATTTTTTTGTATTACTTTTGGGAGGGTGTTGCACAAATAAACATACCACAAGTGTACCACTCCTGAAATGACAACACAATTTAGGGCGTTCACCCACTCTTCTTAGAACGCAGGAAAATACAACTATCCTCAAAAGGGCACTACTTAATCAAGTTTACAAGACCTTTTTCTAACTATTATGTCATTAAAATACACAAAAGTATTTGCCACTGTGTTGGTATAACCTTGTATTTCCCTGTATTGTTGTTATAAATATGTTATTTCATTGGTACCGTTGCTAGTACCCGTTTCAGCGGTGCCGTTCTTGTCTAATCTCTACAATTTTACAATTTGGAGATTAGCTTCTATTTTGCAGTTTGGACAATTTACTATCAACTTGATCTATAAGTCATTTAAATCCAGGCAAATCAGCTTCATTTTCCTGTCACGGCAATTCGCCAATCTTGTGAGGATTTCGTTCTGTGGTAATATAAAAAGAAGATGTTGAAAATACACCACGGAATTTGAAGTGACTGATCTTCACGGGGAGTTATTCAATTCTTTGTGTGCATATATACACACACAGTACCAGTCAAAGGTTTGGACACACCTACTCATTCAAGAGTTTAATTGTTTTTTTTACAATTTTCTACATTGTTGAATAATAGTTAAGACATTAAAACTATAAAATAACATATATGGAATCATGTAGTAACCAAACAAAGCGTTAAACAAGTCAAAATATGTTATATTATTCAAAGTAGCCACCGTTTGCATTGATGACAGCTTTGCACATCCTTGGCATTCTCTGAACCAGCTTCACCTGGAATACTTCTCCAACAGTCTTGAAGGAGTTCCCACATATGCTGAGCACTTGTTGGCTGCTTTTCCTTCACTGTGCAGTCAAACTCATTCCAAACCATCTCAATTGGGTTGAAGTCGGGTGATAGTGGAGGCCAGGTCATCTGATGTAGCACTCCATCACTCTCCTTCTTGGTCAAATAGCCCTTACACAGCCTGGAGGTGTGTTGGGTCATTGTCCTGTTGAAAAACAAATGAAAGTCCTGCAAAGCGCAAATCAGATGGGATGGCATATTGCTGCAGAATGCTGTGGTAGCCATGGTGGTTAAGGGTGCCTTAAATTCTACATAACTCACAGACAGTGTCACCAGCAAAGCACCTCCACACCATCCTCACCTTCTTCTTCCATGCTTCACGGTGGGAACCACACATGTGGAGATCATCCGTTCACCTACTCTGCGTCTCACAAAGACACGGCGGTTGGAACCAAAAATCTCCAATTTGGACTCATCAGACCAAAAGGACAGATTTCCACCAGTCTAATCTCCATTGCTCGTGTTTCTTGGCCGAAGCAAGTCTCTTCTTCTTAATGGTGTCCTTTAGTAGTGGTTTCTTCGCAGCAATTCGACCATGAAGGCCTGATTCATGTAGTCTCCTCTGAACAGTTGATGTTGAGATGTGTCTTACTTGAACTCTGTGAAGCATTTATTTGGGCTGCAATTTCTGAGGCTCTGCAGCAGAGGTCACTATGGGTCTTCCTTTCCTGTGGTGGTCCTCATGAGAGCCAGTTTCATCAAAGTGCTTGATGGTTCTTACGACTACACTTGAAGAAACGTTCAAAGTTCTTGCAATTTTCCGCATTGACTGACCTTCATGTCTTAAAGTAATGATGGAGTGTCCTTTCTCTTTGCTTATTTGAGCTGTTTTTGCCATAATATAGTTTTGGTCTTTTACCAAATAGGGCTGTCGTCTGTATACCACCCCTAACTTGTCATAACACAACTGATTGGATCAGATGCATTAAGAAGGAAAGAAATTCCACAAATTAACTTTTTAACAAGGCACACTTGTTAATTGAAATGCATTCCAGGTGACTACCTCATGAAGCTGGTTGAGAGAATGCCAAGAGTGTGTAAAGCTGTCATCAAGGCAAAGGGTGGCTGCTTTGAAGAATTTCAAATATAAATATATTTTGATTTTATAAACACTTTTTTGGTTACTAAATGATTCCATGTGTTATTACATAGTTGATGGCTTCACTATTATTCTACAATGTAGAAAATAGAAAAAAATTAACAAAAACCCTTGCATGAGTAGGTGTGTACAAACTTTGGACTGGTACTATATTTATATATATACACTGCTCAAAAACATAAAGGGAACACTAAAATAACACATCCTAGATCTGAATGAATTAAATAATCTTATTAAATACTTTTTTCTGTACATAGTTGAATGTGCTGACAACAAAAATCACGCAAAAATAAATCAATGGAAATCCAATTTATCAACCCATGGAGGTCTGGATTTGGAGTCACTCAAAATTAAAGTGGAAAACCACACTACAGGCTGATCCAACTTTGATGTAATGTCCTTAAAACAAGTCAAAATGAGGCTCAGTAGTGTGTGTGGCCTCCACATGCCTGTATGACCTCCCTACAACGCCTGGGCATGCTCCTGATGAGGTGGAGGATGGTCTCCTGAGGGATCTCCTCCCAGACCTGGACTAAAGCATCCGCCAACTCCTGGACAGTCTGTGGTGCAACGTGGCGTTGGTGGATGGAGCGAGACATGATGTCCCAGATGTGCTCAATTGGATTCAGGTCTGGGGAACGGGCGGGCCAGTCCATAGCATCAATGCCTTCCTCTTGCAGGAACTGCTGACACACTCCAGCCACATGAGGTCTAGCATTGTCTTGCATTAGGAGGAACCCAGGGCCAACCGCACCAGCATATGGTCTCACAAGGGGTCTGAGGATCTCATCTCGGTACCTAACGGCAGTCAGGCTACCTCTGGCGAGCACATGGAGGGCTGTGCGGCCCCCCAAAGAAATGCCACCCGACACCATGACTGACCCACCGCCAAACCCGTCATGCTGGAGGATGTTGCAGGCAGCAGAACGTTCTCCACGGCGTCTCCAGACTCTGTCACGTCTGTCACATGTGCTCAGTGTGAACCTGCTTTCATCTGTGAAGAGCACAGGGCGCCAGTGGCGAATTTGCCAATCTTGGTGTTCTCTGGCAAATGCCAAACGTCCTGCACGGTGTTGGGCTGTAAGCACAACCCCCACCTGTGGACGTCGGGCCCTCATACCACCCTCATGGAGTCTGTTTCTGACCGTTTGAGCAGACACATGCACATTTGTGGCCTGCTGGAGGTCACTTTGCAGGGCTCTGGCAGTGCTCCTCCTGCTCCTCCTTGCACAAAGGCGGAGGTAGCGGTCCTGCTGCTGGGTTGTTGCCCTCCTACGGCCTCCACGTCTCCTGATGTACTGGCCTGTCTCCTGGTAGCGCCTCCATGCTCTGGACACTACGCTGACAGACACAGCAAACCTTCTTGCCACAGCTCGCATTGATGTGTCATCCTGGATGAGCTGCACTACCTGAGCCACTTGTGTGGGTTGTAGACTCCGTCTCATGCTACCACTAGAGTGAAAGCACCGCCAGCATTCAAAAGTGACCAAAACATCAGCCAGGAAGCATAGGAACTGAGAAGTGGTCTGGTCACCACCTGCAGAACCACTCCTTCATTGGGGGTGTCTTGCTAATTGCCTATAATTTCCACCTGTTGTCTATTCCATTTGCACAACAGCATGTGACATTTATTGTCAATCAGTGTTGCTTCCTAAGTGGACAGTTTGATTTCACAGAAGTGTGATTGACTTGGAGTTACATTGTGTTGTTTAAGTGTTCCCTTAATTTTTTTGAGCAGTATATACACATATACATTCACACACTTGAAGTCGGAAGTTTACATACACCTTAGCCAAATACATTTAAAACTCAGTTTTTTCACAATTCCTGACATTTAATGCTAGTAACAATTCCCCATCTTAGGATCACCACTTTATTTTAGGAATGTGAAATGTGAGAATACTAGTAGAGAGAATTATTTATTTCAGCTTTTATTTCTTTCATCACATTCCCAGTGGGTCAGAAGTTTACATGCACTAAATTAGTATTCGGTAGCATTGCCTTTAAATTGTTTAACTTGGATCAAACGTTTTTGGTAGCCTTCCACAAGCTTCCCATAATAAAGTTGGGTGAATTTTGGCCCATTCCTCCTGACAGAGCTGGTGTAACTGAGTCAGGTTTGTTGGCCTCCTTGTTCGCACACACCTTTTCAGATCTGCCCACAAATTTTCTATAGGATTGAGGTCAGGGCTTTGTGATGGCCACTCCAATACCTTGACTTTGTTGTCTTTAAGCAATTTTGCCACAACTTTGGAAGTATGCTTGGGGTCATTGTCCATTTGGAAGACCCATTTGCAACCAAGCTTTAACTTCCTGACTGATGTCTTGAGATGTTGCTTCAATATATCCACATAATTGTCCTTCCTCATGATGCCATCTATTTTGTGAAGTACACCAGTCCCTCCTGCAGCAAACCACCCCCACAACATGATGCTGCCACCCGTGATTCACGGTTGGGATGGTGTTCTTCAGCTTGCAAGCATCCCCCTTTTTCCTCCAAACATAATGATGGTCATTATGGCCAAACAGTTCTATTTTTGTTTCATCAGACCAGAGGACATTTCTCCAAAAAGTAGAATCTTTGTCCCCATGTGCAGTTGCAAACCGTAGTCTGGCTTTTTTATGGCGGTTTTGGAGCAGTGGCTTCTTTCTTGCTGAGCGGCCTCTCAGGTTATGTCGATATAGGACTCGTTTAACTGTGGATATAGATACTTTTGTACCTGTTTCCTCCAGCATCTTCACAAGGTCCTTTACTGTTGTTCTGGAATTGATTTACACACCAAAGAACGTTCATCTCTAGGAGACAGAACACGTCTCCTTCCGGAGCGATATGTCGGCTGCGTGGTCCCATGGTGTTTATACTTGCGTACTATTGTTTGTACAGATGAACGTGGTACCTTCAGGCTTTTGGAAATTGCTCCCAAGGATGAACCGGACTTGTGGAGGTCTACAATTCTTTTTCTGAGGTCTTGGCTGATTTCTTTTGATTTTCCCATGATGACAAGCAAAGAGTTTGAAGGTAGGCCTTGAAATACATCAAAGGGTACACCTCCAATTGACTCAAACGATGTCAATTAGCCCATCAGAAGGATCAGAAGTTGTTTAAAGCCACAGTCAGCTTAGTGTTTGTAAACTTCTGACCCACTGCAATTGTGATGCAGTGAATTATAAGTGAAATAATTTGTCTGTAAACAATTGTTGGAAAAATGACTTGTGTCATGCACAAATAGATGTCCTAACCGACTTGCCAAAACTATAGCTTGTTAACAAGAAATTTGTGGAGTGGTTGAAAAACGAGTTTTAATGACTCCGACCTAAGTGTATGTAAACTTCTGACTTCAACTGTATATAAGTATTGCCCCACAGTTATGTTTAATGTTTAGCGGATTTCAGATAGAAAATGTAATGTCACTGCAAACTTGGTTTGGCTATGAACTTACAATTAACATAACTAACCCTCAGCACAACACAACCACCACTCATAATGATTCACTCATATTGATTCATCACGCATATTTCCACCACTCAAATTGATTAATCTGTGTAACCTGACCATTTCATCTCGTGTATGTATCAGATTCTCCATTCTGGAAAGGAGCAGGGACATTATACTGTATGTGGGACGGTGCTGCACTGCACTCTACCCTAGCTTGGTCTCAAACTCAAATAGCTTTCTTTCATTGTGCCCATTCCTTTATGACATTTGATCTGGCAGAAAATGTCAGTTAAAAGCAAATAGTTGCAATAAGGAGATCAGGAAAGGAGGCAGGGGAGGCAGCCATTAAAGACACAGCAATTGTTGTCATTCATGATAGTGTACAGTGCATTCGGAAAGCATTCCACATTTTGTTACATTACAGCCTTATTCTAAAATTGATTACATGTCCATCCCATCATTAATCTACACACAATATCCTCATCCTAATGACAAAGCAAAAACTGGTTTTTAGGAATTTTAGAAAACATATTAAAATTATATACTAAAATATCACATTACATAACTATTCAGGCCCTCTACTCAGTATTTTTTTTGAAGCACCTTTGGCAGCGATTACAGCCTCAAGTCTTCTTGGGTAAGATGCTACAAGCTTGTCACACCTGTATTTGGGGAGTTTCTCACTCTTCTCTGCTGATCCTCACAAGCTCTGTCAGGTTGGATGGGGAGCGTTGCTGCACAGCTATTTTCAGGTCTCTCCAGAGATGTTCGATCGGGTTCATGTCCGGGCTCTGGCTGGGCCACTCACGGACATTCAGGGACGTGTCCCGAAGCCACTGCTGCGTTGTCCTGTTGGAAGGTGAACCTTTGCCCCCAGTCTGAGGTCCTGAGCACTCTGGAGCAGGTTTTCATCAAGGATCACTCTGTACTTTGCTCTGTTCATCTTTCCCTCGATCTTGACTAGTCTTCCAGTCCCTGCCGCTGAAAAACATCCCTACAGCATGATGCTGCCAACACCATGCTTCACCATAGGGATGGTGTCAGGTTTCCTGCAGACGTGACGCTTGGCATTCAGGCAAAAGAGTTCAATCTTGGTTTCATCAGACAAAATAATCTTGTTTGTCATGGTCTGACAGTTTTTTAGGTGCCTTTTGGCAAACTCCAAGCGGGCTGTCATGTGATTTTACCGAGGGGCTTTCGTCTGGCCACTCTACCATAAAGGCCTGATTGGTGGAGTGCTGCAGAGATGGTTATCCTTCTGGAAGGTTGTCCCATCTCCACAGAGGAACTCTGGAGCGCTGTCAGAGTAACCATTGCGTTCTTGGTCACCTCCCTGACTAAGGCCCTTCTCCCCTGATTGCTCAGTTTGGCCGGGAGGCCAGATCTAGGAAGAGTCTTGGTGGTTCCAAACTTCTTCCATTTAAGAATAAGGGAGCCACTATGTTCTTGGGGACCTTCAATGCTGCAGAAATGTTTTGCTACCCTTCCACAGATCTGTGCCCCGATACAATCCTGCCTCGGAGCTCTACGGACAATTCTTTCGACCTTACTGCTTGGTTATTGCTCTGACATGCACTGTCAACTGTGGGACCTTATATAGACAGGTGTGTGCCTTTCAAAATATTAAATCAATTGAATTTACCACAGGTGGACTACAATAAAGTTGTAGAAAAATCTCAAGGATGATCAATGGAAAATGGAAGCACCCGAGCTCAATTTCGAGTTTCATAGCAAAGGGTCTGAATACTTATGTAAATAAGGTATCCGTTTTATATTTGTAATAAATTTGCAAGCATTTTTAAAAACCTGTTTTTGTTTCGTCATTATAGGGTATTGTGTGTAGATTGATGAGGATTTTTATTTTATTTAATCCATTTTAGAAAATATGGCTGTAACGTAACAAAATGTGGAAAAAGTTCCACTTTACCAACTAGCAGTACTGCAGAAACTAAATACATTACAACGGAACGATTTGACTAGTGTAATGTTAGCTAGCTACATAGTAGTCTTTGTTTCAAAGATAAAGGTAAACACAGCCATTGCTAGCTAGCCAACTCTACCAGCTAGCAGTACTGTATCATTTTTAGTCAGCAAGATTTTTGCAACGTAAGCTTAACTTTCTGAACTTTCGAGATGTGTAGTCCACTTGTGTAGCTAGCAGGACTGACTTTGTGTTAGCTAGCCAACGTTTAATTACTTCTGCGTTATGAAAGGAACTAGACACGGACACGAATGATCCATTGGTAGTTTGTTGTAACCAAGTATTGGTGCTAACCGTGTGTTATTGGATGCTAGCATGCTAGTTAGCTACGGCGTCATAGGATACGGTGCACTGGGTGGGTTTCACGGAAGAATACTGTACCAGGTTATCTAGCTGAATAAACTAAGTTTGAGCCTATTCCTAAAGTGGAAGTTGGAAAAGTTATATTTCAGTGTTTCAGTGAATGGTTAGTGAGGGAGGCCCTGCTCTCTCGCTTCCCCAGTTGTTTAGTTAATTTTAATTCCAGACTCCTTTGCATTAGCGTAGCCTCTCCTGTAGCCTGTCAACTATGTGTATGTCTATCCCTGTTCTCTCCTCTCTGCACAGGCCATACAAACGCTTCACACCGCGTGACCGCTGCCACTCTAACCTGGTGGTCCCAGCACGCACGACCCACGTGGAGTTCCAGGTCTCCGGCAGCCTCTGGAACTGCCGGTCTGCGGCAAACAAGGCAGAGTTCATCTCAGCCTATGCTACCCTCCAGTCCCTCGACTTCTTGGCGCTGACGGAAACATGGATTACCACAGAAAACCCTGCTACTCCTACTGCTCTCTCCTCGTCTGACCACGTGTTCTCGCATACCCCGAGAGCATCTGGTCAGCGGGGTGGTGGCACTGGAATTCTCATCTCTCCCATGTGGACATTCTCTCTTTCTCCCCTGACCCATCTGTCTATCTCCTCCTTTGAATTCCATGCTGTCACAGTCACTAGCCCATTCAAGCTTAACATCCTTATCATTTATCGCCCTCCAGGTTCCCTTGGAGAGTTCATCAATGAGCTTGACGCCTTGATAAGTTCCTTTCCTGAGGATGGCTCACCCCTCACAGTTCTGGGTGACTTTAACCTCCCTACGTCTACCTTTGACTCATTTCTCTCTGCCTCCTTCTTTCCACTCCTCTCCTCTTTTGACCTCACCCTCTCACCGTCCCCCCTACTCACAAGGCAGGCAATACGCTTGACCTCATCTTTACTAGATGCTGTTCTTCTACTAATCTCACTGCAACTCCCCTCCAAGTCTCCGACCACTACCTTATATCCTTTTCCCTCTCGCTCTCCTCCAACACTACTCACTCTACCCCTAGTCAGATGGTATTGCGCTGTTGCAACCTTCGCTCTCTCTCCTGCTACTCTCACCTTTTCCATCCTATCATCTCTTCCCTCTGCTCAATCCTTCTCCAACCAATCTCCTGATTTTGCTTCCTCAACCCTCCTCTCCTCCCTTTCTGCATCCTTTGACTCTCTATGTCCCCTATCCTCCCGGCCGGCTCGGTCCTCCCCTCCTGCTGCTCCATGGCTTGACGACTCATTGCGAGCTCACAGAACAGGGCTCCAGGCAGCCGAGCGGAAATGGAGGAAAACTAGCCTGCCTGCTGCAGACCTGGCATCTTTTCACTCCCTCCTCTGTACATTTACTTCCTCTGTTTCTGCCACTCTAAATTCCAAGCATCTGCCTCTTACCCTAGGAAGCTCTTTGCCACCTTCTCCTCCCTCCCGAATCCTCCGCCCCCTCCCCCCTCCTCCCCCCTCTCTGCGGATGACTTTGTCAACCATTTTGAAAAGAAGGTTAACAACATCCGATCCTCGTTTGTTAAGTCAAACGACACCGCTGGTCCTGCTCACATTGCCCTACCCTATGCTTTGACCTCTTTCTCCCCTCTCTCTCTCCAGATGAAATCTTGCAACTTGTGACGGCCGGCCGCACAACAACCTGCCCGCTTGACCCTATCCCCTCCTCTCTTCTACAGACCATTTCCAGAGATCTTCTCCCCTACCTCACCTCACTCATCAACTCATCCTTGACCACTGGCTACGTCCCTTCCGTCTTCAAGAGAGCGAGAGTTGCACCCCTTCTCAAAAAACCTACACTCGATCCCTCCGATGTCAACAACTACAGACCAGTATCCCTTCTTTCTTTTCTCTCCAAAACTCTTGAGCGTGCCGTCCTTGGCCAGCTCTCTTGCTATCTCTCTCAGAATGACCTTCTTGATCCAAATCAGTCAGGTTTCAAGACTGGTCATTCAACTTGAGACTGCTCTTCTCTGTGTCACGGAGGCTCTCCGCACTGCTAAAGCTAACCCTCTCTCCTCTGCTCTCATCCTTCTAGACCTATCTGCTGCCTTTGATACTGTGAACCATCAAATCCTCCTCTTCACCCTCTCCGAGTTGGGCATCTCTGGCGCGGCTCACTCTTGGATTGCGTCCTACCTGACAGGTCGCGCCTACCAGGTGGCGTGGCGAGAATCCGTCTCTGCACCACGTGCTCGCACCACTGGTGTCCTCCAGGGCTCAGTTCTAGGCCCTCTCTTTTTCTCGCTATACACCAAGTCACTTGGCTCTGTCATATCCTCACATGGTCTCTCCTATCATTGCTATGCAGACGACACACAATTAATCTTCTCCTTTCCCCCTTCTGATAACCAGGTGGCGAATCGCATCTCTGCATGTCTGGCAGACATATCAGTGTGGATGACGGATCACCACCTCAAGCTGAACCTCAGCAAGACGGAGCTGCTCATCCTCCCGGGGAAGGACTGCCCGTTCCATGATCTCGCCATCATGGTTGACAACTCCATTGTGTCCTCCTCCCAGAGTGCTAAGAGCCTTGGCGTGACCCTGGACAACACCCTGTCGTTCTCCGCTAACATCAAGGCGGTGACCCGATCCTGTAGGTTCATGCTCTACAACATTCGCAGAGTACGACCCTGCCTCACACAGGAAGCGGCGCAGGTCCTAATCCAGGCACTTGTCATCTCCGTCTGGATTACTGCAACTCGCTGTTGGCGGGGCTCCCTGCCTGTGCCATTAAACCCCTACAACTCATCCAGAATGCCGCAGCCCGTCTGGTGTTCAACCTTCCCAAGTTCCCTCACGTCACCCCGCTCCTCCGCACACTCCACTGGCTTCCAGTTGAAGCTCGCATCTGCTACAAGACCATGGTGCTTGCCTACGGAGCTGTGAGGGGAACGGCACCTCCGTACCTTCAGGCTCTGATCAGTCCCTACACCCAAAGAAGGGCACTGCCTTCATCCACCTCTGGCCTGCTCGCCTCCCTACCTCTGCGGAAGCACAGTTCCCGCTCAGCCCAGTCAAAACTGTTCGCTGCTCTGGCACCCCAATGGTGGAACAAGCTCCCTCACGACGCTAGGACAGCGGAGTCAATCACCACCTTCCGGAGACACCCGAAACCCCACCTCTTTAAGGAATACCTGGGATAGGATAAAGTAATCCTTCTAACCCACCCCCCCCAAAAAAAGATATAGATGTTCTATTGAAAAGTGGTTGTTCCACTGGATATCATAAGGTGAATGCACCAATTTGTAAGTCGCTCTGGATAAGAGCGTCTGCTAAATGACAAATGTAAAATGTAAAGAGATCTGAATACTTTCCGAATGCACTCTGTGATAAGAGCCTAGCAGATTATATCTGTGGATCAACGAAATGACTGTTAGCACCATAGAGATTTTATCTTTATTCACTTCTGTGGATAATATGACCAGACTACAATAAGAGAGACAGCTGGAAGCCAGTATGATTTTCCAGATTGTTAGAATAAACCAGATCCACAGGAGACCAAGTCCACGCTCTGGTTTCACACTGGCTCCTGTAGAAACCCGGCAACTGGATGTGGTTGTCCCAAAATGTCCTCCCGTGGGGGAAGAGAGTTGGCTGGTTTCAGGCTTTTGTGTTGATTGTGAATTCCTGTTTACTGTTTCCTGTATTTTTAGATTGTTTGTCTGTTTTTGAGGCACTGAGACTGAACCAATGTCTTGCCTCGTGGTTTTATTTTGGTCATCTGCACGTCATCTGATGCCACAGTGTGGGGCAGACAGACAGACGGATAAGAGACAGACAAACAGATAGGAGAAAACATACAAAGCAACAAACAAGTTACCCCACATTTTTACACTATATAAGCTGTGAATGTCAATCAACTGTGGCTGAGACACTATCTGGTGTGGAGTGCTCTCTCTCGCTAGTGGAAGCATGTCCAGCCTTCCAGACAAACATCAAAACAACCATTGCACCTGTCTTGACCTTTGACATTCGTAGTAATGTCATAAATCACATCTGACGAAGAACAAATCTGTGAACTGTCCTCTCACTGACCGACAGTAAGTGTCAATTTCAGAGGGTGTGAAAGTGTCCATTTCAGAAGACCATTTCAGCAGGCGCACTGCTCCTGTGGTTTGGGATTGACAGACAGTATTGGGACACTGCGTCCTCAGGTTTGGGATTGACAGACAGTATTGGGACACTGCGTCCTCAGGTTTGGGATTGACAGACAGTATTGGGACACTGTTCTGCAATGTCAGCTAGAGTCCCTTCCTTCTCAATACTGTCCTGTGTTGTCTTTCCTGTGTGACAATGTAGGAATGGGGCCAGAGACAGGGTGTGTGTGTGTGTGTGTGAGGAGGAAACTAAGGGAAGCTAAATAGGTGGGTCACATTTCACACAGACATTGGGGCTCCCGAGTAGCACAGCGGTCTAAGGCACTGCATCTCAGTGTTAGAGGCGTCACTACAGACCCTGGTTTGATTCCAGGCTGTATCACAACCGGCCGTGATTGGGAGTCCCATAGGGTGGCGCACAAATTGGCCCAGCGTTGTCCGGGTTTTGCCGGGGTAGGCCGTCATTGTAAATAAGAATTTGTTCTTAACTGACTTGCCTAGTTAAATAAAGGTTAAATTAAAAAAATTATAAAAAATAAAATGATCGAGAACGCTGTGGAGAATGCATACATGCATCACCCTGGGCAACCATTCCTTACTCCAGCAGCTGAGCTGAGGGGCAACACACACATTGAGAGGATGAGGTATTTTGCATCTACCATACATCTGAGTCAGGGAGATAGAAAGAGAGCAGGGTAATTGCCTCCTGCGAGGGCAGAAGGGGATTAGCTGTTAGCTGAGTTAGCAGTGTGTCAGGGGAGGGGAATTACAATGTGATAGAACCTACTAGACAGGCTTCTAGAATCAATCACTACATTGAAGTCATTGTCATTTTCTATTATTTATCTTCACACAGGAAATTATATCACCTTCTCTTTATCATCATAGCTGTTGTTATTAACTCTTTAATAGGGTGGAAATAATTCCGTATTTAGCAGGGAAGTTCAGAGAACTACAGATGAATTAGCATGCTATGATTGAATGCGAAAATGAGAGGTAGACTGACAGGGAAAGAGAGAACGTCCTGGTTAGAGGGCAGGATATGGGTAACCGCATAACAGTGCAGGCTATTAACCACAGTGAGGCACTAATCTGTCCTTATAACAACAGTTATAACCCCAGAACCAGAGTGGTGAGCACTTCCTTTCTCCTCATCTTGCTCTCTGTGTGTTCCTCCCTCTCTCTTTCTTCAGAGTTCCTGGGTTACACTATGTTGGCATCAAAATTGGCAGAAAGTGCCAGCACTTGGTCTCCAAGCAACCAGACACCTCCAGCTTTATCTGTAGCAGAGGCTGACCTTAAATAAATATATGACCTGTCAGCCACCCAGGCCCAGGACTGTATTTTTACACTGCCAGTACCGCAAAAAAACACAGTAACACACGTACTGGCAGAAACATTACACAGTCAACTCTCACACACAATCATGCACTAGTGTGCATGCACACCACATGCACACAGAAACAAATATCCACATATTATAATATACTGTATATCCAAACCCAGTTTACACCAGGCAAGTCAACAGGAAAGTGTGAAGAATTCTATTAAATTGTTTCCCCTGTGGCTCTCAGAACCTGTCGACTGTTGATTGTCTCCTTTGGGTTACAGTCAGCTACAGTGGCTGAAATAAACACTATATTTTACAGCTGCATGCTCATACTACACTCTGTTCTATTATATGAGGTGTTATTATATTCTGCTCAGCTCTAACCTATCAGAAAATAGAACCATGAGGATCTACTTATGGGTTTGAGTGTCTCAGCAGTATTCACAGATACAGTTCAAGTTGGAAGTTTATACACACTTAGGTTGGAGTCATTAAAACACTTGTTTTTCAACCACCCCACAAATTTCTTGTGAGCAAACTTCAGTTTTGGCAAGTTGGTTAGGATATCTACTTTGTGCATGACAAGTAATTTTTCCAAGAATTGTTTACAGACAGATTATTTCACTTAACTCACTGTATCACAATTCCAGTGGTCAGAAGTTTACATGCACTAAGTTGACTGTCTTTAAACAGCTTGGAAAACTCCAGAAAATGATGTCATGGCTTTAGAAGCTTCTGATAGGCTAACTGTCATAATTTGAGTCAATTGGATGTGTACCTGTGGATGTATTTCAAGGCCTACCTTCAAACTCAGTGCCTCTTTGCTTGACATCATAGGAAAATCAAAAGAATTCAGCCAAGACCTTGTAGACCTCCACAAGTCTGATTCATCCTTGGGAGCAATTTCCAAAAGCCTGAAGGTACCACAAACAATAGTACGCACGTATAAACACCATGGGACCACGCAGCCGTCATACCGCTCAGGAAGGAGACGCGTTCTGTCTCCTAGAGATGAACGTACTTTGGTGTGAAAAGTACAAATCAATCCCAGAACAACAGCAACGGACCTTCTGAAGATGCTGGAGGAAACGGGTACAAAAGGATCTATATCCACAGTAAAACGAGTCCTATATTGACATAACCTGAAAGGCCGCTCAGCAAGGAAGAAGCCACTGCTCCAAAACCGCCATAAAAAAGCCAGACGGTTTGCAACTGCACATGGGGACAAAGATCGTACTTTTTGGAGAAATGTCCTTTGGTCTGATGAAACAAAAATAGAACTGTTTGGCCATAATGACCATTGTTATGTTTGGAGGAAAAAGGGGGACGCTTGCAAGTCGAAGAACACCATCCCAACCGTGAAGCACGGGGGTGGTAATATCATCTTGTGGGGGTGCTTTGCTGCAGGAGGGACTGGTGCACTTCACAAAATAGATGGCATCATGAAGGACAATTATGTTAATATATTGAAGCAACATCTCAAGACATCTGTCAGGAAGATAAAGCTTGGTCGCAAATGGGTCTTTCAAATGGACAATGACCCCAAGCATACGGCTTAAGGAAACAAAGTCAAGGTATTGGAGTGGCCATCACAAAGCCCTGACCTCAATCCTATAGAAAATTTGTGGGCAGAACTGAAAAAGTGTGTGCGAGCAAGTAGGCCTACAAACCTGACTCAGTTACACCAGCTTTGTCAGGAGGAATGGGTCAAAATTCACCCAACTTATTGTGGGAAGCTTGTGGAAGGCTACCCAAAACATTTGACCCAAGTTAAACAATTTAAAGGCAATGCTACCAAATACTAATTGAGTGTATGTAAACTTCTGACCCACTAGGAATGTGATGAAAGAAATAAAAGCTGAAATAAATTATTCTCTCTACTCACATTCTTAAAATAAAGTGGTGATCCTAACTGAGCTAAGACAGGGCATTTTTACTAGGATTAAATGACAGGAATTGTGTAAAACTGAGTTTTAAATGTATTTGGCTAAGGTGTATGTAAACTTCCGACTTCAACTGTATGTCAGATAAATAAACAGATAGGTCTTCATTTAACTGTCCAGCTGACCTCTTTCTACCCCCCTCCACCACGCTAGCCTCGCCCTCAAGTGGGTGCTAACAAGCCAGCAAGCTTAGCTACAGAAGGTAGTGCTACGTATCAACAGCCATTCTCAGCCAATTCAGTAGGGTTTGGAAGCTATGGCAAGTTTGGATTGATTCCTTGCGTCGCGACATTGCGAAGGATTTGAATAAAGTTCAGCTTTCTCCAACTTTAGTCCCTCCCGGTTCAGCTCCACGCCCATGCTCGCAATGCTCAACGGTACCCCCGCTCATTCCGCTTCTCTCGCTATCCTCCCATTAAAAGTGAATGGCTTCCGATGTTGCACCGCGCGATGCCAATTGCTAAAGTAAATGGGGTAATATATTATGTAAATACCCCATATTCTCTGATGACCTCCCATTCTGTCCATACTCAGAGCTGAGATATCACATTGGCCCTGTACACTGCTCTGCCAGCCAATCAGTTGACAGACCACTTCATTCAAACATGCCCAAGACCCACCCCTTAGTAGTCTTCATCACATGATGTGACCTCGCTAAGAAGAGGTTGTACCTCGATGACCACAGCTAAAGCCAAACATGTATGTGTTTTAGTTTGGGGTTTGTTATGCAGACTAATATAATAATATATGCGACTAGATCAGTCAGATAGCCAACCGTGTCCATTCCTCCCTTCATAAAGGTCAAAATGTCCTCCTACCCTCTGTCAGTAAAAAGCCTTCTCCAGTACTTTCTATACTTTTTAGCCAGTATTTCTGAAGTAGTGTTCACGAGCTAAAAGTGGTCCCTGAAAATGTCACGTGCAGATATGTGCACCAAGTCATTGCTCTCTCTCGCTCTACCGTGTGTGCATCATTTGCCTCTTGCTAGCTGTCACTCATATGGCGAGGGGCTGAAGCTCATTGGTTGAACTCAAATTGCTAGGGGGCTGGCCCACATGGGGGAAGATTTAGTGAAAATGGTGCAGCACAGCTTCTAAAAAAACAGTTTTCAAAACAGCTTTCAAACTAGGGATTTCATGGCTAATTGAGGTAAGACAGTAATTCTGCTCATATATTATGCATGTATGAAGAACACATTGACACATCCAGCCCAAAGTGGGAGGTTTAATAAAGACTTAGTAGTTGCAAAAGTTCTGGAGCATGTCTTAACATGACTAGCAAAATGCTGAAGACTGATTCCTTATTGTTTTTAACAGGACTGGGACTAAGGTGAGTAGAGGGTGGAGGAGGTAGCATAAACACATTACAGTACAGCCCCTGGCACAAGCAAGGCAAGTGTTGTCTGTAGCCTACAGGTGGAACAGAACTCAATGCCTCAACATTCTGTTTCTGAGTCCATACTGCAGAACTAAGACGTTCCATTAGATTGACCAGATACTCCATTGGCTGCTCTAACAATGAAAAGAAATCTCTTCAAAAATGAAAGGCAGTCGGGAGGAAACAAAATCAGGTGGGACCATTCTAGCAAATGAGAGGGCAGATATGCGTGTGAACAACCACAATGGTCCTTGCAATGCAGTATCCTTGGGACATCCCCACCCCATTGAAGTTTAAATTTAAAAAGGTTAAGGTACGAGTTAGAGGTAGGTTCAGGTAAGGGTTATGGTAGGGGTTAAGGTTAGGATTAGGGTTTAGGGTAGGGATGTCGCATGGCACAACTTTGAAATCAAGTGTTTTTCCCCCAAAGTTGCCGGGATGTCACGTGTCCTACTTATATCAGTACACTCGTAACAACTTAAAAACAACTTTAAAACAACATTAAAAAAAACCTATATGCAACCAAATAAAGCTCACGTAGCAAATAAGCCATTTAATTTTTTGTTGACCAAATTCGACACTCATTGACCTCCATACAAAAACTCCTTGCTTGGTGAGTGGAAAAAACACCACCTGCTGGAGAATACAGATTGAGTTATCCCTCTCACTTCGCCTCTTCCTCTCTGCAGAATCAGATAGAAACAATAGGTTCAGGAGTTTGTCTGACGACCATGGACCTGTCACCTGACCCAAAATAAATTGGTGTGAATCAAAACCGTTTCTACTCACCTGAACAATGTCCAGCACCATGCCCGCCGCCACCGTCCCGAACCCGGCCAGCAGGAACGGCAAGACCACCTGGAGGCCGATGGAGAAGGAGGTCTCTTTTAACGGCGCCGGTGGCTCTGGGATCTGGTCAGTGCTTATGTCGTCGCTCTCGTTGCTCTGGCTGGCATTCTCCAGGAGAGCGTCTTCCTCACGCTGGCCCTTGGCATTCGCCCTGCAGTCTATCACCACTATCTCCCGGCCTTCATCTCCCGGTTCACCAGACCTGTCCGTGAAGGATGTCACTTCCGTGAGCTCGTACTCGCCCCTCTCCTCCGGTCTCATCTCCTCCGGTCTCACCTCCTCGGGGTCATCGGTGAGGATGGCCGGGTGAACAGAGCCGTTGGAATGGAGGTACACCGGTGGCACCACCTTCTTCATTTCTATCGCCCCGGATGACATGGCGGTGTCCGGCGGTTTGTCTTGCTCTTTCGACCAAAGTACCATGCGGAAGCTTTTGGGGACAGTAGACTGAATTACAAATATAGGCTATGGCAAAAAGGTGGGGGATGGTTGGTTTAGATTTCCCTTGATCGGTTTTTAATAACCTGATCTCACAAGTGAATTTATCCCATTAAAGAATGCTAGTGAGTGGCACTCAGGTTTGGTCATGAACACAAAATTAAGTGGTAAAAAAACGTTTTGAAAGCACAACTAAACTACTGCAAAGGCAGGTGTGAGTAGCTGCTCTCCCCCAGGCGTGTGTGAGAATTTGCCGGTGCTTCGGGAGAAGCTGGAGTATGTCCTCCATTCACTGC
Source organism: Salmo trutta (assembly GCF_901001165.1). Classification (NCBI taxonomy): domain Eukaryota; kingdom Metazoa; phylum Chordata; class Actinopteri; order Salmoniformes; family Salmonidae; genus Salmo; species Salmo trutta. Next base: position 34,978,243 of record NC_042972.1, on the reverse strand, counting down.
GGAAGCACGGTAGACAGATGTATAGAAGAATGAAACATAATGATAGGTTTTTTAAAAGAGAGCAAAAACAAACAAACCAATGTTTATCTGGTCAACAACAACTGGTAACCAAAAAGTCTTGAAAAGTTGGTATGAAAAAGTACATGAAGTATTGCAGATCCAGCTAGTAGCCTGAAGTCCTGTTCCATCCAAGAGCGCAGGCCAGTCCTGCACGCGCTCTGACGGTCCTTTCAGACTAGCTCGCGCCTGACGGTCCTTTCAGACTAGCTCGCGCCTGACGGTCCTTTCAGACTAGCTCGCGCCTGACGGTGTCCTGGGCTGGGAAGGTCTCACCTTTCACCAAGTGGCTATTTTATGAGGAGTATTTAAAGGTCTGCAGCACAAGGATAGAGTTACGGAGCAGCACTATAGGAGAACACGTCCCCTCCAGCGCTCTGGCTGCTGCTTACCTAAAAGAGAAGAAAATAATAACTTTTAAGAAAAGGCTACATGTTCTGTCTCTTTCACAGGGAACATCTCATCAGCTTTTTTTGTAGCCAAGCTTATAAATGCGCATTCTTGAGCACAAATGGTTGTCATGGAATGGACATGGCCATACTGAATTTATTTGGTATAGGCACTGGTTGGAATACTTATGTTTATGATGTCGTACTAAATGATGAGACATTAAAAAAAAAGTTGGGTTATTTGCCTAAATATGTTATTCTCAAACACATTATGTCCATCAAGGGTAAGTCTATAGCTAGTGTTACCTAATTCCACAATGGCATCATTTACTGACCTTATCATGTTATATAGATAGACCTGGGCTCTCCAACCCTGTTCCTGGAGAGCTGCCCTCCTGTCGGTTTTATCCAAGCCCAGGTGTAAATAATCTGATTCAGTTAATGAACCAGCTAATTATTAGAATCGGGTGTTCTAGAATAGGGTTGGAGTGAAAATCTGCAAGACGGTAGCGCTCCAGAAACAGACAGCTGTCTACTTCAAGCTGAGTTGACGAAGGGGTAGGATGTTACCCGTTAAAAAAAATCAGCGTGTTGCGCCAACAACCCTCCACTCTTTCCTCGGACTATGTTTGGCGTTATGAAGCGGGGTCACCTATGGAAGCGTTTACAAACGGTTTCATACAGCGCCAAACATCTAAATTCCTCTGGCCGGCTACAAATAATTATCCAATAGCCGAGGTGTAGGCTACATCCTCTAATACTGATTCTCCCCCCGCATGTTACGACGTCAGATACTCTCCTGCGTTAGTGCGCATTTGGTTTCCCCCCTGGTCCTGAAACAATCCTGTTTAGTAGTCAAGACCAATACCCCGCCGCCCAACACGGCAAAGGCGTAAATTAGTACAAGCTTGGTCGTGGATGAATAGGGGGAAGGAACCCTTCTGCGAGTTTGTGATAATGCCGACACGACCGTTGAATTAAATTATAGATCGTGGGGATTTTTTGTTCTCCAAATATAGCCAGCCCCCCACCTGTAGCCCAGCTATGTAAAATGAAATAATTCAGGCAACTGACGTAACAGGTAGACTAGTCGTAACATAACGGTAACATGAGGCAGGGACTATTCTCTAAAGTGGTAATGACAAAAAACAACGATTCCCTTCTTCACAGAGAAAGAGGGGCGGGATAGAAAGAGCAGCGAGGAATACAATAGGAAAATAGCCTGAGGTGAAAAGCATCCCCCCCGTCCAACATGTCTGGATCGATACCAGCAGATCAGGTATGACAGACAGTTCTTTACCTAAAACGCAGAAGTCCACAGAGGAGACGAGAGAACAGAACAGAGCGCACTGCTGAACGCCTCAAAACGGCTGTCTCATATCCTGCACTCCGTTATGTGTGCTGCAGCCTAATGCGTGGGTGCCGGTATGCATACCTTGTAACGGCCCGCACCTGGCTTAATCGTTAACCCCACACGGTTAAGGCTGTCACTTCCGACCCGTCCCATTTAGAACCCCGCGAGCCGCTACATACGCATATAACAAACTCATGGCATAGGAAGTCACAAGGCTGGCGTGATGACGTAAGTACGTGCGCGTGATAGCCCCCTGTGATTAGTCACGGTTGAGCGCTGCGCGGTGCAGCCAGCCGCATTTATGTCCGATAAGCACGCGCGCGAATTGAGCTGTCCCTGCTCTCTCTCTCTCTCTCTCTCTGTGTGTGTGTGTGTGTGTGTGTGTGTGTGTGTGTGTGTGTGTGTGTGTGTGTGTGTGTGTGTGTGTGTGTGTGTTAAAATGCGGGCCCATGACGTGGCATAGGCCAGCTTCAGTGCCCCTACTTATTTAGGCTACCAGACTGGAAAATGAATTGGATTTTAATTTAACAATATCACCCATGGAGAGAAGCGTTGTGATGGTTATAGCCTGGATTCTTCAGTGTAGCTAAAGTGGACTTTCAGGTAACTCATTCATCAATGCGTCCTTATATAACTGTATTGCTTATCACATCACCCCACCATGCTCATTCAGAAGCACACTTAGCCATGCAGGTTGAGGATGATATTCTTATAGCCTTAAAAGTAAGTAGTACACTAGTAGAGATAATAGACTACAGCACAGTGGAAATGGTATTGAGCCCAGGTCATCTATGCTTTCCAAGACAGTGTTAGCTCAGTGAGCATAAAGCTAAGGCGTTCACCGAATAACCTCAGCTATACTTTGAACTCAGTAACTGATACATTTTTACATTTTAGTCATTTAGCAGACGCTCTTATCCAGAGCATACATTATTATTATTTTTTTGTACTGGCCCCCCGTGGGAATCGAACCCACAACCCTGGCGAACCCACAACCCTGGCATTTCACACACCATGCTGGCATTGCAAACACCATGCTCTACCATCTGAGCCACAGGGAAGCCTAGGCTAGACATCAACTGTGTTACTTGAGTCAAGGCACTGTGTTACTTGAGTCAAGGCACCAATGTGACCTTTTTTCACCTATGTGAAATGAACTGAATCAACTGTGTATTGATCCCCGGTCATCTGTGTAACTCAAGATGGTGTTTGCCTGAGGAGCTAAAGTCTATATACACTGTATAGGTATTAGCTTTGGATTACACCAAGGATTTTTACAATGGCAGGCATGGGCCCAGTGCTGTTTCCTGTTGTTTGTTAATTGACTGGTTTCCAAGTAAGTATTGAAGTGTGTTACTTGAGTCTATAACACAATGGAGATTTAACAATAATTACATAAAGCATTACAGTATTATGGTACAACATACAATGCTGGTAATGTAGTGTTTACTTCTGTAGATTATATTTCCCAGATGGTGGATTGTGGTTGGGTTCGTGACTGAGATTGGCTAGAAATCAGGATAGGGGTTAATTCCGTTTCTGGACCTGGAGAACCATCCCTAAAAGCTTCAGGTAGTGCAGTATAGCAACCTGGTCTCAGAGCATTTCGTATTATTGTGTAGGTAAATTCAAATAAATTTGAAAACATATAATATGTTACGAATTTGCAATAAATATGATATGTTATGAATTTTAACTAGGTGGCTGGCTAAAGTTAGCTAGCTGGCTAACGTTAGCTAGGCTAGGGATTAGGGTTAGGAGTTAGGGTTAAGGTTAGGGTTACATTTATGAGTTAGGTTAAAGGGTTAAGGTAAGGGTTAGGGGAAGGATTAGCTAAACGGATTAAGGTTAGGGTTAGGGGGGGGCTTAGCTAAAAGAGTTACGGTTAGGGTAGTTGCTAAGAAGTAGTAAGTAGTTGAAAAGTTGCTAATTAGCTAAAATGCTAAAGTTGTACATGTTGACATTCGAACTCACATCCTTTGGGTTGCTAGACGTTCGCATTATACACCCACCCCGGCCAACTACCCTACTTTTGTTTTTTCCATAAGTAACCATCTGTCTTATGTAACCATACCAAATGGAATATATAATTCTAATGTGAGTGTTTTCCGGATTTACTTTTACTATGTTACGTCTAGTCTATGAGACCAGGCTGAGCATAGCGCAGCAACTTTTGGGAAGCGCAGTTGCCCCAAACTGATTGAAGACATTGGTTATGTTTTTCTGATCATAGATCTATGTAGCAGACCGTGTGTAATCCCATTGGTAGGGTTTGATTTCTGTATAAACAAGTTGAGGATGGGAAACCGTGTGTGAGAGAGAGAGACTATGCATCGGCCTAAACATCATCGCCACAGGTAACTTCCACAAAGCTGTGAATTATCTGAGAGACAAGGCAAGAAGGGCCTTCTATGCCATCAAAAGGAACATACAATTTGACATACCAATTAGGATCCCATTGCCCTTTATGGTTGTGAGGTCTAGGGTCCGCTCAACAACCAAGAATTCACAAAATGGGACAAACACCAAATTGAGACTCTGCATGCAGAATTCTGCAAAAATATCCTCCGTGTACAATGTAAAACACCAAATAATTCATGCAGAGCAGAATTAGGCCGATATCCGCTAATTATCAAAATCCAGAAAAGAGCCGTTAAATTCTACAACCACCTAAAAGGAAGCGATTCCCGAAACTTCCATAACAAAGCCATCACCTACAGAGAAATGAATCTGGAGAAGAGCCCCCTAAGCAAGCTTGTCCTGGGGCTCTGTTCACAAACACAAACAGACCCCACAGAGCCCCAGGACAGCAACACAATTAGACCCAACCAAATCATGAGAAAACAAAAAGATAATTACTTGACACTATGGAAAGGATTTACAAAAATACAAAGCAAACTAGAATACTATTTTGCAATAAACAGAGAGTACACAGTGGCAGAATACCTGGCCACTGTGACTGACAAAAAATTAAGTAAATCTCTGACTTTGTACAGACTCAGTGAGCATAGTCTTGCTATTGAGATAAGCTGCAGAAAGCAGACCTGGCTCTCAAGAGAAGACAGGCTATGTGCACACTGCCCATAAAATGAGGTGGAAACTGATCTGCATTTCCTAACCTCATGCCAAATGTATGATCATATTAGAGACACATATTTTCCCCAGATTACACAGACCCACAAAGAATTTGAAAACAAATCTAATTTTGATAAACTTCCATATCTATTGGGTGAAATACCACAGTGTACAATCACAGCAGCAAGATTTGTGACCTGTTGCCACAAGAAAAGGGCAACCAGTGAAGAACTAACACAATTGTAAATACAGCCAATATTTATGTTTATTTATTTTCCCTTTTGAACTTGAACTATTTGCACATCATTACAACACTGTATATAGACATATGACATTGTAAATGTCTTTATTCTTTTGGAACTTTTATGAGTGTAATGTTTACTGTTAATTTTAAATTGTTTATTTCACTTTTGTTTATTATCTATTTCATTTGCTTTGGCAATGTAAACATACAGTATGTTTCCCATGCCTTAAATTAGAGAGAGACTGTACCTCCTTTCTGAAGATGTTACAGGTGATGGCTATTGGACTTTCTATCATGCAACTTGAGAGCCTGTTTGTAGACAGACTGAATTGGCTTTAATGTTGTACATTAAGCTTGGGCCCAACTAATCAAGCAGTATGTTAAGTGGGGGAGGATCATAGCATTGAAGTACATTTTTGCTGCCTGTGTAGTCAAACAATTCTGTATATCAGAAATTAGCCAGGTTGAATTTGGTTATTTGGGTTACCATTTTCGCCTGCTTTTTGAAAGGGAGATTGTATGATGCCAAGGTACTTAAAAACGAATACCACCTGGAGCTTCTCCCCTGACTCATAGACATCTGGCTCAGTAGCATCAGTTAGACATAGACGTTTGGCTCAGTAGCATCAGTTACACATAGACGTCTGGCTCAGTAGCATCAGTTACACATAGACGTCTGGCTCAGTAGCATCAGTTACACATAGACGTCTGGCTCAGTAGCATCAGTTACACATAGACGTCTGGCTCAGTAGCATCAGTTACACATAGACGTCTGGCTCAGTAGCATCAGTTGCCCTCTGTGAAGAATATACAGACTGCTTTTTTCACATTGCGGTGCTAACATGAGTCACTTAGCCACTTTGTAACATTGACCATTGCTGCAGTGAGCTCTTGTGCAGCTTGCTGTTTGCTCTTTGCATGCGCATAAAACACTGTATCGTCTGCATACATTTGTACTTTAGACCCAGTACAAACAGAAGATAAGAACATGAATGTGTAGGCTGAACAGGAGGGGCCCCAGTGATGACCCCTGGGGCACACCCACATCATAGCTGTGGCTGGGCGACATCTCACTGCATTTCATTGGGCGACATGTCATTGGGCGACAGCTCATTGCATCTCATTGGGCGACATCTCATTGCATCTCATTGGGCGACATCTCATTGCATCTCATTGGAAGACATCTCATTGCATCTCATTGGGTGACATCTCATTGCACATACAGGATTAACCACCACACCTCTGTGTAGTGTGCATGCATTTGAAAAGCATAGATAAAAAGATAGCAGGGTGTCACTGTGGTTTGTGTGATGGCTGTTAGAGATTCAGATTCAGAGTGTTTAATCGTCTGTAACGCCCTGGCCATAGAGAGGGGTTTTTTGTTCTTTATTTTGGTTAGGCCAGGGTGTTACATTGGGTGGGCATTCTATGTTCCTTTTTCTATGTTTTTGTATTTCTTTGTTTTGGGCCGTTTGTGGCTCCCAATCAGGCACAGCTGAAGCTCGTTGTTGCTGATTGGGAGTCACACATAAGGAGCATGTTTTTCCTTTGGGTTTTGTGGGTAATTGTTTCTGTTAGTGTGTTTCACCTGACAGGACTGTTTGGCTGTCAGTTTATTGTTTTGTAATTGTATAGTGTTCCGTTTGTATTAAATATGATGAACACTAACTCCGCTGAGTTTTGGTCCACTCTCTCTTCAGACAGCCCTTACATCGTCACATGTACAGGGTTGCAGTTGTGATTGCAGGGTACAGTGAAAATCTCAGGCTCCGAGCTACAATATGCAGGACAAAGTGAAGTAAAACAATGAAAATGGTAATGAAAAAGATACAATATAAATAGCACTATATACGTCATAACAACTGTGCCAGTGATGAATAAATAAATGTATATTGGGGTGGAGGCAGAGTAAAGACTGTTGAGGGGGTGGGGATGTCATAGGGGGAGCAGCATGACCATTGAGGGGGTGTGGGGGCCAAGTGAAATAAAAACAATAACAATTATAGCGGGGGGTGGGAGCAGGTAGCTGACTAGTGGTGGACTGTTCAGCAGCCTGATGGTCTGAGGGTAGAAACTATTGGCCAGTCTTCCAGTTTTTGCCTTGTTGCTCCCTTACTGCCCTCGTCCGAGTGATTGAAGCATGGAGAACAGAGAATGGCTTGGGTGGCTGTGGTCCCTGTTGATCTTGGCCTTCCTGCGACACCTGTTGTTGTAGGTGTCCTGTAGGGCAGGCAGTGTGCACCCAGTGGTGTGTTCGACTGAACATATCACCCTCTGAAGTGCCTTGCGGTGGTGGAGTTGCCGTACCAGGCTGTGATGCAGCCCAACAGTATGCTCTCGATGGAGCTCCTGTATAACACTGTGAGGGCCCTCGGTGACAGGCCAAATTCATTCAGCATCATGAAGAAATTCGGCCTGCTAGGGGATACATCCATGTTTGTCATCATGACACATCAATTATCTCTGCTAACACTGCCAGGCTAGATGTGCCCTCTGTGCAGTGTGTGTGTGTGTGTGTGTGTGATAGAGAGATTATACTTTGTCTGCTTGTGCAGAATTTCCCCTTGCATCGCATGCTCCACGACACACATATATAACACAGGTGTGTGTCCTCAGAAGATGGCTGATCCTTTGTCTGAGTCTGTTGTCTGTATCCAGGTGTGCTGTGCTCTGTTCTATTGTGGTGTGTAGGTGCAAGTGCTGTGTGGGGCTGACTGACTGACTCTGAGAAGGGTCGGTTGTGTGACCTCTCTCACAATGATAGTGCTGTACGAGATAACCCTGTCAAAAAGACTAGCCGGGCCCAAGACCAGAAAAAACACATTGCTTAATTGGAATCTATGGCGGGCTGAGGTGAGAGTGGGACAAGTGCCAGGGAGGAGGAATGGAGAACAAAGTAATGAATTGTGTAATACTGTTATTTAACTATTTATTACACAATTCATCACTTTGCTCTCCATTCCTCCTCCCCGCCACATGTGGAAATATCCTACTGTACATTTGTTTGAGTACCTCCATGTTTTTCTATTTCTACAAAATGTACTACATTTTTATTTCATTCAGCATATTTAATGTCATTATTCCATTGTATTATTCTTATCATGCAGCATTGTTGAGAGTGAACCTGCAAGAAGGCATTTCATTGTACTGTGCACCATGTGTATCCTGTGTATACAAATACACTTGACTTGGGACAGCAGCAGAGTCTAGACATGCTGAACTGACCTGAAGAGCAGTGAGACTAACATTTATGTGGCAGTTCTGAGTTGTGACATTCTTCTAAAAATGGTGTGTCTCTCATACAGAAATTAAACTTCAACGTGTGGGTCAATCAATGGTGCGGGTGTATCCGGAGCGAATGTGCGTCTGTAGACTTCAGTCAGTCAAGTAGATTTCCATTGGAGTGTATTCAGGCGTATGGGGGGCCTGATAGGCCTACGTAACACACATTTGAATCCTTGCAGGAATGCAAAAAATATGGAAACTCACAGGGTTCCCCTTAATCGTCACATTTAAGAGGATTCAGCTTTGGATTTAGAGCATGATATTTCTTTCATACTGGAATTATGGTCACATTCTCACATTTCTGAGCATTCATCAGAGCCCCATTCGTGAAATTCTCAATTTGGATGTTAGGTGTGTGGTAGAGTAGAGTAGATCTGATTGTATTGGGAAATATAGGCCATTTGTTAGTCAGCACGACAAAGAAGGCAATAAAATTCACATTATTTAAGGTTCACATGGTTACAAATTAATTGGCAGAAAGTTGTCTCTGTCAGGAGTTCCAGCAGACTTGGGCCACAGGAAGTCAGTGTAAGCCGTCAGAACAGACACAGAGAAAATGGAAAGATCTGACCCAGGTCAGTCTGTTAACCAGTCATTATAACTACTGGCGGTATGTGGGGTTTTCTTTCTTGGCAGCCTCCATTGCAAAAACTCACGCCATCACTCTGTCTGTCTGTCTGCCCGTCTGCCCGGTTACACTGGTGTATGGATGTTTGTTTTAGTATAAATACACTGAACAAAAATATAAATGCATCATGTAAAGTGTTGGTCCCATGTCTCATGTGCTGAAATAAAAGATCCCAGAAATGTTCCATAAGCACAAAAAGCATATTTCTCTCATTGTGTGCACAAATTTGTTTACATAACTCTTAGTGAGCATTTCTCAAATTCTCCACTAAAATGTCCAGATTTGTCACACAACACAATGCCACAGATGTCTCAAGTTTTGATGGAGTGTGCAATTGGCATGCTTACTGCAAGAATGTCCACAGAGATATCCAGAGAATTGAATATGAATTTCTCTACCATAAGCCAACTTGAACGTCATTTTAGCGAATTTGATAGTACGTCGAACCAGCCTCACAACCGCAGACCACGTGTATGGCATCGTGTGGGCGAGTAGTTTTCTGATGTCAATGTTGTGAATAGAGTGCCCATGGTGGTGGTGGGGTTATGGTATGAGCAGGCATAAGCTATGGACAACGAACACAATTGCATTTTATCGATGGCAATTTGAATGCACAGAGGTACCGTGACGAGGTCCTGAGGCCCATTGTCATGTCTTTCATCCGCCTCAATCACCTCATGTTTCAGCATGATAATGCACAGCCTTATGTTGCAAGGATCTGTACACAATCCCTGGAAGCTGAAAATGTCCCAGTTCTTCCATGGCCTGCATACTCACCAGACATGTCACCCATTGAGCATGTTTGGGATGCTCTGGTTCAACGTGTACGACAGCGTGTTCCAGTTCCCGCCAATATCCAGCAACTTCGCATAGCCATTGAAGAAGTGTGGGATAACATTCCACAGGCCACAATCAACAGCCTGATCAACTCTATATGAAGGAAAAGTGTTGTGCTGCATGGGGCTAATGGTGGTCACACCTATCAATCAATCAATCAAATGTATTTTTTAAGCCCTTCTTACATCAGCTGATGCCACAAAGTGCTGCACAGAAACCCAACATAAAACCCCAAACAGCAAGCAATGCAGGTGTAGAAGCATGGTGGCTAGGAAAAACTCCCTAGAAAGGCCAGAACCTAGGGAGAAACCTAGAGAGGAATCAGGCTATGAGGGGTGGCCAGTCCTCTTCTGGCTGTGCCAGGTGGAGATTATAACAGAACATGGCCAAGATGTTCAAATGTTCATAGATGACCAGCAGGGTCAAATAATAATCACAGTGGTTGTAGAGGGTGCAAATCATTCAGAGTATCTCTACCGCTCCTGCTGTCTCTAGAAAGTTGAAAACAGCAGGTCTGGGACAGGTAGCACGTCCGGTAAACAGGTCAGGGTTCCATAGCTGCAGGCAGAAAAGTTGAAACTGGAGCAGCAGCACGACCAGGTGGACTGGGGACAGCAAGGAGTCATCAAGCCAGGTAGTCCTGAGGCATGGTCCTAGGGCTCAGGTCCTCCGAGAGAGCGAGAGCGAGAGAGAATACTTAAATTCCCACAGGACACCAGATAAGACAGGATAAACACTCAAGATATAACAGACTGACCCTAGCGCCCCGACACAAACTATTTCAGCATAGATACTGGAGGCTGAGACAGGAGGGGTCGGGAGACACTGTGGCCCCGTCCAACGAAACCCCCGGACAGGGCCAAACAGGCAGGATATAACCACTTTGCCAAAGCACAGCCCCCAGACCTCTAGAGGGATATCTTTAACCACCAACTTACCATCCTGAGACAAGGCCGAGTATAGCCCATAAAGATCTCCCCCACAACACAACCCAAGGGGAGGCGCCAATCCAGACAGGAAGATCACGTCAGTGACTCAACCCACTCAAGTGACGCACACCTCCTAGGGATGGCATGGAAGAGCACCAGTAAGCCAGTGACTCAGCCCCTGTAATAGGTTTTGAGGCAGAGAATCCCAGTGGAGAGAGGGGAACCGGCCAGGCAGAGACATCAAGGGCGGTTCGTTGCTCCAGTGCCTTTCCGTTCACCTTCACACTCCTGGGCCAGACTGCACTCAATCATAGGACCTACTGAAGAGATGAGTCTTCAATAAAGACTTAAAGGTTGAGACCGAGTCTGCGTCTCTCACATGGATAGGCAGACCATTCCATAAAAATGGAGCTCTATAGGAGAAAGCCCTGCTTCCAGCTGTTTGCTTAGAAATTCTAGGGACAGTAAGGAGGCCTGCGTCTTGTGACCGTAGCGTACGTGTAGGTATGTATGGCAGGACCAAATCGGAAAGATAGGTAGGAGCAAGCCCATGTAATGTTTTGAAGGTTAGCAGTAAAACCTTGAAATCAGCCTTTGCCTTAACAGGAAGCCAGTGTAGAGAGGCTAGCACTGGAGTAATATGATCAAATTTCTTGGTTCTAGTCAAGATTCTAGCAGCCATGTTTAGCACTAACTGAAGTTTATTTAGGGCTTTATCCGGGTAGCCGGAAGGTAGAGCATTGCAGTAGTCTAACCTAGAAGTGACAAAAGCATGGAGAAATTGTTCTGCATCATTTTTGGACAGAAAGTTTCAGATTTTTGCAATGTTACGTAGATGGAAAAAAGCCATTACACCAGATACTGACTGGTTTTCTGATAAATGCCCCTACCTTTTTTTAAGGTATCTGTGACCAACATTCCCAGTCATGTGAAATCCATAGATTAGTGCCTAAATTATTTATTTCAATTGACTGATTTCCTTATATGAACTGTAACTCAGTCAAATCTTTGAAATTGTTGCATGTTGCGTTTATATTTTTGTTCAGTATAGAATGCCATTTGCTGCCAAAGAGGACAGCAGTGGAGGCTGCTGAGGGGAGGACGGCTCATAATAATGGGTAGAATAGAGTAAATGGAATGGTATAAATCACATCAAACATGTAGTTCCCATGTGGTTGATACCATTCCATTAACTCCCTTCTAGTCTTTATTATGAGCCGTCCCCCCTCAGCAGCCTCCACTTGAGGACAGAAATGGGTAACCAGAGTGGATAGTGAGACTGTTGGCACTGTAGGGGGGGGGTTCTGGTTGGGCAGTAGGGGTGCTCAGAGGGTTAATGATTCTCTTCCCTCTTTTTCCTCCCCTCTTTTCTCCAACAGGAAGTGAGGTGGCAACGGGACACAAAAGTGCTCACCCCGGCAACGCTTCAAGAGAGCGCTTCTCCATAGCAACTGTGTGGCAGCCTGTGCCAGTTCTGCCCCTGCGGTTCTTTGAGCCCAGAAGAATGTCAGGAGAGATTTGGAACTTTCGCTTGGCTTGGATGAATAGCAGTCCACCGACCATCCCCTCCCCCCTCCACTATTTCCTTTAGTCGAGAGGCCTAAACAAGCAACTTCAACCGTCAGGTTTATGGGTCTTAATGTTTTTGTCTGACACCGCATTACTCTGGCTGAAAATACTTACTTGTGCTCTTTCAAAGTTTTGATAAGGTAGGACTGTGCTTCACTGTAACTTTGTTGAAAGGTAATTCAATTGAATCATTCAATAGGATTGACTAGGAAACTTGTGCTATTAGGAACATAGCACAAAACACTACACAAATTGAATGCAAATTGAATGTACATAAAATGTAAAAAATTGTACAGCACATATAATTCAAATCTGAACACTACATTTGCACCATCTGCAACTACAGGGCTTTCCAGAGGGTGGTGTGGTCAGTCCAACGCATCACCAGGGGCACGCTGCCTGCCCCCCAGGGCATCTACAGCACCTGGTGTCACAAGAAGGCCAAGAAGATCATCAAGGACCTCAGCCACCTGAGCCACGGCCTGTTCACCTCACAACCATCTAGAAGGCGGAGACAGTACAGGTGCATCAAAGCTGGGAAAGAGAGACAGAAGCTGTTTTTCTATCTCCAGGCCATCAGACTGTTAAACAGTCACCACTAGCCAGCCTCCGCCCAGTACCCTGTCCTGAACCTTAGTCACTGTTACTAGCCGGCTACCACCCTGCACCTTGGAGTAATTGAACACTGGTCACTTTGATAATGTTTACATACTATTTCACCCACTTTAAAATATATATAGTGCATTCTAGTCATGACTCATGTGAGAGCAAAATTACAAGATTATGTTATGATACTGTTTATGCACCGAATGGTTGTTTTATGCAGTAGAGTAGGGTTCTTAGAACTCTCTCTTCCTTTCTGAGTGAACTGAGAGGAGTCTTTTGAAGCTTTGACCGGCAACTGATTAAGTGATGGCTTGGTGATAAAAACCAAACAGCCACATTCCATTCTATGATTAGTGGTGCATTTCAGAGATAGCCTGAAGGAATAGAACAAACATTTAATTGTTCTCATCCTTGTATCTGAGAAACTTAGATACACCCCCCGTGCAGGTAATGACAGGATGAACCCAGAGTGCCCCCCCCCCGTGCCCCCTGCACGGGGGGGGGGGGGGGGGACCAGCCATGACTAAGCATTCTTAGTATCAGCTATATAAAAGAAACAGCATTGTATGTGAAGGTTAGGCTGCTCAGCCCAACAGTCAAGTGTTTGGTTGACTAGTCTCATTATTTCAATAATTATTCGATATTGAATAAAGATGATTGTCATTTCTTCAAGGTCTCTCTCACTTGATTAGAATATTCCACCTCACTCATCCTATATAACTTTTTGTTTTCTGGATTATGTGTGTATAGTTTTTTTAATGTATTTTTTTATTGCTAGGTATTACGGCACTGTTGGAGCTAGAAACACAAATATTTTTCTGCGATAACATCTGCTAATCTGTACGCGATGAAAAACAGATTTGATTTTACTTAAAAGCTATCATACTAACAGCACAATTTCAAGGAACCCAGGCCACATCATCACCAACCACAGTACAGAGCACAGTACAGTAACTGACAGATCTGTAAATCAGTCAGCCAGTCAATCGGTCAGTTAGGACAGAAACTCGGATAGTGGTTGTCAGAAAGGTACAGTAGAGTTATGTCAGAAACCTACACAGTGACCAAAATGAATATCTACGGTGGACGACATCACTCATTCATCCTAAACTCACTGACCAATATATTATGCAGCTAATCAACCACACATCAACCTGCATCATGTAACACGTTAGAGAGTAACAGGGAACCTTACCCATTAACCACCATGTGACCCTTGACCTTAGTGGATGAGGACACACTCTGCCCTCACTCACAATGTCCTCTCATCTGTTTATCCTCAGGGAATAGAACTTGTTGTTGCATAACTGTAAGATGGCTGGTGACTGGCCGGTATCTCTGTATCTGACCTGTGTGAAAGGATCAGGCCTGTGCTGCCATGTACCATACAGATGTAAACAGAGGGCAGGGACAGGGCAGGGACAGGGCAGGGACAGGGCAGGGACAGGGCAGGGACAGGGACAGGACAGGAAGATGAGCTGCTGCTTCAGCTTTTTCCTGTTAGACAGTTCAGACCACAGAGATGTAACCTACCAGTAAATGTTGATCTAGCAGGTCCCACACTATGATCTGTAGCCAACTCAGGTGGTATCATGTACAGTGAGGGAAAAAAGTATTTGATCCCCTGCTGATTTTGTACATTTGCCCACTGACAAAGAAATGATCAGTCTATAATGTTAATGGTAGGTTTATTTGAACAGAGAGAGACAGAACAACAAAAAAATCCAGAAAAACGCATGTCAAAAATGTTATAAATTGATTTGCATTTTAATGAGGGAAATAAGTATTTGACCCCTTCTCAATCAGAAAGATTTCTGGCTCCCAGGTGTCTTTTATACAGGTAACAAGCTGAGATTAGGAGCACACTTAAAGGGAGTGCTCCTAGTCTCAGTTTGTTACCTGTATAAAAGACACCTGTCCAAAGAAGCAATCAATCAGATTCCAAACTCTCCACCATGGCCAAGACCAAAGAGCTCTCCAAGGATGTCAGGGACAAGATTGTAGACCTACACAAAGCTGGAATGGGCTACAAGACCATTGCTAAGCAGCTTGGTGAGAAGGTGACAACAGTTGGTGCGATTATTTGCAAATGGAAGAAACACAAAAGAACTGTCAATCTCCCTCGGCCTGGGGCTCCATGCAAGATCTCACCTCGTGGAGTTGCAATGATCATGAGAACGGTGAGGAATCAGCCCAGAACTACACGGGAGGATCTTGTCAATGATATCAAGGCAATTGGGACCATAGTCACCAAGAAAACAATTGGTAACACACTACGCCGTGAAGGACTGAAATCCTGCAGCGCCAGCAAGGTCCCCCTGCTCAAGAAAGCACATATACATGCCCGTCTGAAGTTTGCCAATGAACATCTGAATGATTCAGAGGACAACTGGGTGAAAGTGTTGTGGTCAGATGAGACCAAAATGGAGCTCTTTGGCATCAACTCAACTCGCCATGTTTGGAGGAGGAGGAATGCTGCCTATGACCCCAAGAACACCATCCCCACCGTCAAACATGGAGGTGGAAACATTATGCTTTGGGGGTGTTTTTCTGCTAAGGGGACAGGACAACTTCACCACATCAAAGGGACGATGGACGGGGCCATGTACCCTCAAATCTTGGGTGAGAACCTCCTTCCCTCAGCCACCTGAGCCAAGGACCTCAGCCACCTGAGCCACGGCCTGTTCACCTCACAACCATCTAGAAGGCGGAGACAGTACAGGTGCATCAATGCTGGGAAAGAGAGACAGAAGCTGTTTAACATTGAAAATGGGTCGTGGATGGGTATTCCAGCATGACAATGACCCAAAACACACGGCCAAGGCAACAAAGGAGTGGCTCAACAAGAAGCACATTAAGGTCCTGGAGTGGCCTAGCCAGTCTCCAGACCTTAATCCCATAGAAAATCTGTGGAGGGAGCTGAAGGTTCGAGTTGCCAAACGTCAGCCTCGAAACCTTAATGACTTGGAGAAGATCTGCAAAGAGGAGTGGGACAAAATCCCTCCTGAGATGTGTGCAAACCTGGTGGCCAACTACAAGAAACGTCTGACCTCTGTGATTGCCAAGTTTTGCCACCAAGTACTAAGTCATGTTTTGCAGAGGGGTCAAATACTTATTTCCCTCATTAAAATGCAAATCAATTTATAAAATTTTTGACATGCGTTTTTCAGGATTTTTGTTGTTGTTATTCTGTCTCTCACTGTTCAAATAAACCTACCATTAAAATTATAGACTGATCATTTCTTTGTCAGTGGGCAAACGTACAAAATCAGCAGGGGATCAAATACTGTTCCCTCACTGTACATACACTACCGTATATTGTTTACTGGAAACTAATTAACCAATTTTAGATTAAGTTTTGTGGAAAAAGGACTGGGGGGGGGTGAAATATACTTCTCCCATGGGCTCAAAAGGGGTGATTATATTAATTAACAATTTTGATCCGAATGTGCAAATTGTCCAAACAGATTTGCAAGGTAGATGGATTATTTTAAATATGTTATTGGACCATAACTAGATTTGGCTCATTAATCTATGTAGTCTGTGGTGGTTAATTTCTTTACTATCGAATGAGGATACACTTATCACTTAAGTTAGAGTTATACTTAAACTAAATCTTTATTCACGTATTAATAAGGGAGCAAGTGTCACGTTCTTGGGAATGAGCGGACCAAGGCGCAGCGTGAGTATAGTTCCACATATTTATTTAAGTGAAACTAACAAAACAAAATAACCAAACTTACAAAGACCGTGAGGACGTAGTGCCCAAACACACTAACAGTCAATCAATATCCCACAAAACACAGGTGGGGAAATAACTACCTAAATATGATCCTCAATCAAAGGCAACGATAAACAGCTGCCTCTAGTTGGGAACCATATTAGCACCAACATAGAAATAAACATACTAGATCACCCCCTAGTCACACCCTGACCAACTACACCACAGAGAACTTTTCCTTCACTGTGTGGTCCAACTCATCCCAAACCATTTCAATTGGGTTGAGGTCAGTTGAATGTGGAGGCAAGGTCATCTGATGCAGCACTCAATCACTCTCTGTCTTGGTCAAATAGGCCTTACATAGCCTGGAGGTGTGTTGGGTCATTGTCCTGTTTAAAAACAAAATGATAGTCCCACTAAGCGCAAACCAGATGGGATGGCGTATCGCTGCAGAATGCTGTGGTTGCCATGCTGGTTAAATGTGCCTTGAATTCTAAATAAATCACTGACGGTGTCACCAGCAAAGCACCCCCACACCTCCTCCTACATGCTTTACAGTGGGAACCACACATGCAGAGATCATCCGTTCACCTACTCTGCGTCTCATAAAGACACGACGGTTGGAACCAACAATCGCACATTTGGACTGATCAGACCAAAGTACAGATTTCCACCTATCTAATATCCATTGCTCATGATTCTTTGCCTAAGCAAGTCTCTTCTTATTGGTGTCCTTTAGTAGCGCTACCTATATTCCCTGAATAGAATACCCATACTTTAACGATGACAGCTTCTCCGTCCTACAGTAGAGGGGGGGGATCAACCATTTTCAAGCCCAGGGACATGTGCTAGTGTGTGACGACTTAAATAGCAGAACTGGACAAGAACCTGACACTCAGCACATGGGGAGAAACCCTTACCTGGAGGTGACAGTATTCCCTCCCAAATATGCCCTCTTAGACACAACTATGACAAAACCAACAAAAATGTGTCAACTCCTGCAGCTCTGTACATAGTCAAATGGTAGGCTTTGAAGAGACTCCCATGGTACGTACACCTACAGCTCATCCCTCAGCAGTAGTACTGTAGACTACTTTATCACTGACCTCAAACAAGAGTCTCTCAGAGCATTCACCGTCATCCCACTAACATACCCATCAGATCACAGCAAAAATCACGGTCTACCTGAACGGAGCAATACCCAAACATGAGGCATCTAAGCCAAAGGAACTGCACAATATTCAGAAATGCTATAAATGGAAGTAAAGTAGTGTAGAAATCTACCAAAAAACAATTAGGCAACAACAAATTCAATCCCTTTTAGACAACTCCTTGGACAAAACGTTTCACTGTTGTCGTGTCTTTGGCATCATTAAAGTGAAGACTTATTTTATCAAATCAATTCTCTGTAATTATTATTACGTGATTAAACTAATCATGGAAATGTAATTAACTAGGAAGTTGGGGCACCAAGGAAAATCTTCAGATTACAAAGTTATAATTTTCCTAATATAACTCTTCAGATATTTTAATATCTGATCAATTAGTCTTCTAATTAATGAATTATTCTTTACCTCACGTTAGTCTCATTCCAAACGTCGTGAATTGTTGGTTATCTGCACGAACCCAGCCTTTACTATGAATCATCCATACACCAATTGTCTTAATCATTTATTTACTAACTAAATAATCACAGAAATGCATAAACAAACAAACAGTAGATATGGTTACAAGGAAATGATAGGGGAGGTTCCCTAGTGGGCTAAGCCGATATGACGGCTTGGTGGACAAAGGAAAATGGGTGTGGACTGAGAAGGGCGCGAAAGACAAAAGAGTCACTACAGTTGATAATTATATTAATTGAAATGCTAATCCTTTGCACAAGAACGCTCACTCATTCGGGAATAATTGCAATCAATATATATTTACGCTCAATGTGTCATTGTGATCTGTTGAAATTGTCCATCTTTCTGTTGGAAAGTTCATCCAAGTGTCTCTCTGCTTCCCTGGGAGTCTTTCGTGGTTAGAATGGATTCATCAGAGTACCATTCAGAAATGTTCTTATAAATAGATGTTTCGGCGGATGTCGGTCTTCGCATTCCAGGTCGTCATAATTTCTAGCTGCAGACTAGTAATTTGTATAGAAGATTTGCTCTTATTCTGTCGGGATCAATAGTCTCAGAGTTGAACCATTTTCAGCCGTGTAGCCAGTGCTCCACGTGGTATGGTTAGGAATTCAACAACCATTACAACCTTACCCTGAGGTTTTTGTGGTCTCTACTCAAACCTTTGCCCCCTCGGTGATCGAGGTACGCATGGTCTCAAGAGGATTTCTTCAGGTGGGGGTTTTATTCATAAAAGTAGAAAATGGCTGTCCCATGACGCCAGATCATGTCTGTGCTCACGGGGGCGGGTCAATGACTTGGTTAAATTTTTAAGGAAATACAATTATCTTTCATTAAAAGAGTTAACATCACCTTACATCATTTCACAAATAGTTTCATATTTACTCATTCATTTTATACAATAATTAGACGCACACCTCATAACAGAGGCACCTGTATAAACAGAGTTATGGTAATGTGGCTGTATTGTCTTTCATGAGCTCACAAACATGAAACAAAACGGATCGGGTCATAGCTGGCTTCTCCACCGACCATTTACACATTCTCCAAAACATGGATATTGTTCAGTTCTCAAGTTGTGTGATGTAGAAGAAGTTCCTTTGTTCTACTGTGAAACTCTATACTGCATAGCCATGAGGAGAGCGTCTCCTCTAGGAATTTACGACCTGAGATAACAGAACCTGGGTGTAGGCGGGAGAGAGAGGGGGATGCCATGCTCTATACCCAGAAAGGGCCACGTCATGACACTAATAGTGAAGGTGTAAACTTGGCAGTAGAAAGCCATAACAGTATATTTCACCTTTCAGCCTATCAAATCTGAAATCTGCAAGTGGACAACCTAAGAAAAATTAACAACAATGACAAATGGTTTGATGAAGAATGCAAAAACCTAAGAAAGAAACTGAGAAACCTATCCAACCAAAAACAGAGACCCAGAAAACCTGAGTCTACACCTTCACTATGGTGAATCACTAAAACAATACAGAAATACACTACGGAAAAAGTAGAAACAAATCATCAGAAATCAGCTCAATGTAATTGAAAAATCCATAGAATTTAAGCACTTCTGGGAAAATTGTAAAACACGAAGAGTTATCTATCCAAAATGGAGATGTATGGACAAACCACTTCTCCAATCTTTTTGGCTCTATAACAAAGAACAGCAAAAATACATGAACAATCACAAATAATAAAATCAGCTATTAAAGACTACCAGAACCCACTGGATTCTCCAAATGCATAGAATGAACTACGGGACTGTCAGGGATTTCTTCGTCGTTTGACGATATAGCGAAATCATCGTCGGAAAAAGATGACCAATATGCAGCAGAGTTGATATAGTTCATTTTGAACATTTAATAAACTCAAAATGAATATACAAAATAACAAAAACGAACTCACGATATACTGACAGTCCTGTTAGGCTTACACACGCTAAACACGAAACAGTCTTGAAAGGTTCACTCGGCAAAACAAGAAACAATCTCCCACAATTAAACAGACAAACACACCCAACTAATATAGGACTTCCAATCAAAGGCAACACCACACAGCTGCCTTCAATTGGAAGTCCACCCCAATTAACCAAACATAGACATACAACTAACTAGATCAACATAGAAATACGTAAACAAGGAACAGTGCCCAAAAACCCCGGAATACTTAAATCAAATGCCCTTTTTAGAAAAACACCACCCCTAACCACATAAAACAAATACCCTCTGCCACGTCCTGACCAAACTACAATACCAATTAACCCTTATACTGGCCAGGATGTGACAGGGACAAAATACAAACCCTCCAACCCAATAAGGCCTGTGGTGGTGATGGTATCCTACATGAAATTATACAATATACAGACCACAAATTCCAATTGGCGATACTTAAACTCCTTAATATCATCACCCCAATCCACAAAAGTGGAGACAAATTTGACCCCGATAACTTCTGTATGCGTCAACAGCAGCCTTGGGAAAATCCTCTGCATCATTAACAGCAGACTTGTACATTTCCTCAGTGAAAACAATGTACTGAGCAAATGTCAATTTGCCTTTTGTCCAAATAACCGTACGACAGATTATGTATTCACCCTGCACACACTAATTGACAAACAAACCAAAACAAAGGCAACGTCTTCATGATTTGTTTACTTCAAAAAAGCTTGACTCAATTTGGCATGAGGGTCTGCTATACAAATTGATGAAGTGGTGTTGGGGGAAAACATATGACATAAAATCCATAGCAAGTGTGTGGTTAAAATTGGCAAAAAAAAAAATAAATCCACAGGGCCGTGGGGTGAGACAGGGCTGCAGCTTAAGCCCCACCAACTTCAACATATCAATGAATTGGCAAGGGCACTAGAACAGTCTGTAGCACCTGGCCTCACCCTACTATAAGCTTAAGTCAAATGTGTACTGTTTGCTGATGATCTGGTGCTTCTGTCCCCAACCAAGGTGGGCCTACACTAACACCTAGATCTTCTGCACAGATTCTGTCAGACCTGGGCCTTGACAGTAAATCTCAGTAAGACAAAAATAATGGTGTTCCAAAAAAGGTTGTTGCCAGGACCACAAATACAAATGTCATCTAGACACCATTAACCTAGAGCACACCAAAAAAAAAAACATACCTCAGCACCACAGGTAGCTTCAACAAAGCTATAACCAATCACAGACAAGACTAGAAGGGTCTTCTATGCCATCAAAAGGAACATAAAATTTGAC
Organism: Salmo trutta; assembly: GCF_901001165.1. Taxonomy (NCBI): domain Eukaryota; kingdom Metazoa; phylum Chordata; class Actinopteri; order Salmoniformes; family Salmonidae; genus Salmo; species Salmo trutta. The sequence continues at coordinate 34,956,700 of NC_042972.1, read as the reverse complement.
ATACCAATTTGGATCTGGCTAAAAATACTTGAATCAGTTATAGAACCCATTGCCCTTTATGGTTGTGGGATCTGGGGTCCACTCACCAACCAAGAATTCACAAAATGGGACAAACACCAAAGTGAGACTGTCACGACACCTACGGAAGGTGGCGCCCCTCCTCGCCCGGGCAACGCTCGGCAGTCGTCGTCGCCGGCCTACTAGCTGCCATCGATTTATGTTTCACGTTCTGTTAGTTAGGCCTAGATTAGTTGTGCACCTGTTTTGTGTTAGTTGTTAGTGGGGAAGGGTATTTAGGCTAGCTAGTTAGGTTTGTTGTTTGTGCGGGATTGTTCGTTTGTCAGGGTGTGTTTTTGTTATGAGGTTCTGTATTTTGCCTTTTGGAGTTACGTTATTCGTTTTGGGCTGCGTCCCTGGTTACGTTCTTTTAAGGGTGGTGCGTTTCTTTCTGCACACCTTGCACTCCATACCTTTTGCATATTTTCCGTGTGGATATTTTATTAAATTCATTCACGGAATCATTCTGTCTCCTGCGCCTGACTCCACCTCTCCTGAATCCACAAGCCACCCGTTGTGACAGAGACTGCATGCAGAATTCTGAAAAAATATCCTGTGTACAACGTAAAACACCAAATAATGCATGCAGAGCAGAATTCCGGCCGATACCCGCAAAAGATCAAAATCCAGAAAAGAGCCGTTAAATTCTACAACCACCTAAAAGGAAGCGATTCCTAAACCTTGCATAACAAAGCCTTGACCTACAGAGAAATGAACCTGGAGAAGAGCCCCGTTAAGCAAGCTGGTCCTGGGGCTCTGTTCACAAACAGACCCCACAGAGCCCCAGGACAGCAACACAATAAGACCCAACCAAATCATGAGAATACAAAAATATAATTACTTGACACTATGGAAAGAATTTACGAAAAACAGAGCCAACTATAATGCTCTTTGGCCATAAACAGTGAGTACACAGAGGCAGAATACCTTACCACTGTAAATGACCCAAAATTAAGGAAAGCTTTGACTATGTACAGATTCAGCATAGTCTTGCTATTGAGAAAGGCCGCAGAAAGCCTGTCTTCTCTTGAGAGCTAGGTCTGCTACGTACACACTTCCAACAAAATTAGATGGAAACTGAGCTGCCAAGTGTATGACCACGGAGACACATTTCCCTCAGATTACACAGACAAAGACTTTTTTTTTTAAATAATCAAATTTTGATAAACTCCCATATCTATTGGGCGCCGTGAAGAACACCATTGTAAATATAACCCATATTTGGTTTCCCTTTTGTAATTGAACTATTTGCATATCATTACAACACTATACAAACATGACATTGGACACGTTATTTTGGAACTGTTGACTTCATCCATGTCACCTGCTTTGGCAATGTAAATATGTTTCCCATGCAAATTAAGCACCTTGAATTGAAAGATCTGAGGGAGAGCGAGCAAGGTTAGGCAGGGCGGAGAGCCTTCATGACACAGAGGAGCAGTCTCAGTTGAGTGACCAGTATTAAAGCCCAACTGGTTAGGGTCAAGAAGAACATTCTGAGAGAGATAACGAGAAAGTTGACTACAAACAGCACACTCAAGTGTTTTGGAAAGAAAAGAAAGGGATACAAGTCTATAGTTGTTGACTTCAGATGAGTTGAGTGTTGGTTTCTTGAGGGGAGCGACTCGTGCAATTTTGAAGTCAGAGGGGACACAGCAGGTGGTCAGGGATGAGTTGATGATGTAAGTGAGGAATGGGAGAGGGTCTCCAGAGATGGTCTGTAGAAGGGAGGAGGGGATGGGGTTGAATGGGCAGGTTGTCAGGCAGCCAGACCTCACTAGTTGCAGGATTTCATCTGGAGAGAGAGGGGAGAAAGAGGTCAAGGCGTAGGGTAGTTGTGTGAGTGAGACCAGTGGACTCTAGGCTGAGTGAATGAGTAGCAGATGTCGTCAACCTTCTTTTCAGTGGTTGACAGTTGTCCGAAGAGAGGAAGGGGGAGGATTAAGGAGGGAGGAGAAGGTGGAAAAGAGTCCCAGGTTTAGAGGCAGATGCTTGAAATTTAGAGTGGTAGAAAGTGGCTTTATCAACAGATACAGAGGAAGAGAAAGTAGAGAGGACAGAGTGAAAGGATGATCAGTCCTCCAATAGTTTTCCTCCATTCTCGCTCAGTTGCCCGCAGCCCTGTTCTTTAAGCTCGCATTGAGTCACTAAGCCACAGAGCAGGAGGGGAGGGCCGAGCTGGCCGGGAGGAAAGGGTCCAGTGCGAGTCATAGGATGCGGAAAGGGAGGAGAGTAGGGTCGAAGAGGCAAAATCAGGAGACTGGAGGGAGAAGGATTTAGCAGAAGGGAGAGAAGATAGGCTAGAAGAGGAGAGAGTAGTGGGAGAGAAAGCGAAGATTGCATGGCACAACCATCTGGGTAGGGGCTGAGTGGTTAGGGTTGGGGGAAACGGAGACAGAAAAGGAAAGAATGTAGTGACCTGTGGGGGTGGGGTTGCAGTGAGATTAGTCAGGGAGGAGCCTCTAGTAAAGATTAGGTCAATCGTATTGTCTGCCTTGTATGATTTGGAGGGGATTGGGAAAGGCAGACATCGGGAGGTTGAAGTTGCCAAGTATGAAGAGCGGTGAGCCATTGTCAGAAAATGAGCTTATCAAGGTGTCAAGCTCATTGAGGAACTCTCCATCTATCACCTAGGTTGGTGATAGATGACAATAATGTTAAGCTTGAGTGACAGCATGGAATTCAAGTGAGGAGATGGAATAGGGAGAGGGAGAAAAGAGAATCTCCACTTAGGAGAAATGAGTAGACCTGTGCCACCACCACAACGACCAGATGCTCTCAGACTATGAGAGAACATTGTTAGATGAAGAAAGAGCAGCAGTGTTCTCTGGGGTGATCCATGTCTCTGTCAGGGCCAAAAAGTCATAGTACTGAAGGGCAGCACAAGCTGAGATGAAGTCGGCGTTCTTGACCGCAGGTCAGCAGTTCCAAATGCTGCCAGAGACATGGAATTCCACATGGGTTGTGCGCGCAGGGTACTCTAAATTAGAAGGGTTGCAGCCAAGGGGTGGGGAGGCTCTGTAAAGACTACAGGGAGAGGTGCGAACAGTTTTAGAAAACAGTTGCCAAAGCTACAAAAAGAGCAAAAATTTGATCTGAAAATAACTTGGTAAGATACTCAAGTGAGAGAGTGGTGTGGAGCCTTCCTCAAACAACTCCAAAGAACAGTCTTAGTTTAGCCACAAAACTGACATTTCCGCCGCTTACAGCTACCGCTGCGAATCCAAGGGAGACTAAAGTACTAACACTAATTGCTAATTGCCAAGCAGAGGTGGAGAGCACACCTCCCTGTATTAATTGCTTATTTCCTATATTTTCTATACCAAGTCCCTTACGTGTACATGCCTCTCCGATGGCCTAACAAGTGCCATCCCACTTCTGACACCAATGTGGCAAATGCAGGGGGTAGCCCCAATTGGGACTCAAACACAGGTCCAGCAACTATCAAGCCAACACCTTAACCATTATTCCAAGAGGTCCGAACCTCTTGACAAGGTTGCTAGGTATTGGGTTAAGGTTGATACAATATGAAAAACAACAAACTGGTAAAACAAAGTAATTATCTTATGTAGGTGAGGATCTGGGATGGACACCATTGATAGTAATGTTAGAGTGAAACCCTCATGGCTGGACAGCTGTGATGTTCCGACCACACTGTTACCTCTTACAGACAGGGAACCACTTCCTGTCTGGATCACACACTCTCAACTAATCACATTCTGATACAGACGAGTTGAGGATAAAGCAATCCTTCCTTCCATTCTTTTATCCTCAATAGCTACCTTATCTTTCCACAGTTGGTATCACCCCTCAATGCGACACTAGTCCTATTAGGGATGACTGAATCTAACTGTGATCACTTGAATCGATACAGCAGATATGGATCTTACCCACATCATGGCCTGTTGGAAGCAGTCAATAATAAAGAGTTAAACATGCCACTAATCTGAGCTGAAAGTGGATTTCTGTCCATCATAATAAGCTCTCTCTCTCTCTCTCTCTCGCTCTCTCTCTCTCTCTCTCTCTCTCTCTCTCTCTCTCTCTCTCTCTCTCTCTCTCTCTCTCTCTCTCTCTCTCTCTGCAGGGCAAGGCCATAGAGACAGACCTAACTGAGTTAATAATGTGGGAAAAGCAGAGGGGAGAATACACTTGCCTCAGAGAACAGCCAACCTCTCCCCTCGGAATGCAATTAACCCATTTGACAGTGGTGATTCATATAGGGTGTTTGTGGTGTGTGTATGTGTCTGGCAGCTCGGCCTGTGTGCAGGGCAAAGAGGGGTCATGGGGCAAATATAGACCCAAAATGGACAACGGAAGTCATCATGCACAGGACGTCTTGGTTACAGCATTAGAATTAATAGAACCAACGTTTCCATTCACAAAAAATCTCCTCCGTGGTAGATGAACAGAAAGAATACTATTTGGAAGAATGTTAATGTAATTGATGCTTATAACATGAGGCCATGTTTACTTCAGCTGTTCACGATACATTCTACAACTCCACTTGACGCCAACGTTGCCTATTTTTCTCACCTTATTGAGGAAGGAGTATCATTTAAAGACAAGTGTTTCAGAGCACAGTGTGTATCCAGGTATAAATCCACTGTATCATTGACTTTGAGGGGGAAGGTTCAGAACTGAGCGTGTGTTTGCATAGCTTTTGTGAGGCTTTGACCTACGGCTATACTGTGAAAAAAAGACTGTTGAACAAAAAGATAAGTACACCATAAAGAGTCAGCCAGCCTGTTCAGTATGTTTGGGTCAATTCTGTCCTAGAGAAAAATCATCTTCCTCAGTTTATAGCTTATGTGTTGTGTTTAATTGTCATCTAGTGGTGAAGAGTGAGATTACAAGGCAATTTTCAACACCAACTGTATGCCCAGCAGAGGCTGAAAATAATTTGGGTATTTGGTACACTACATGACCAATGTAGACACCTGCTCGTCGAATGTCTCATTCCAAAATCATTGGCATTAATATTGACTGGCCTGCACAGGGCTCTGTGCAGGCCAGTCAAGTTCTTCCACACCAATCTTGACAAACCATTTCTGTATGATCCTCGCTTTGTGCAAGGGGACATTGTCATACTGAAACAGGAAAGGGCCTTCCCCAAACTGTTGTCACAAAGTTGGAAGCACAGAATCGTCTAGAACATCATTGTATGCGGTGGCGTTAAGATTTACGTTCACTGGATCTAAGGGCCTAGCCCAAACCATGAAAAACAGGCCCAGACCATTATTCCTCCTCCACCAATCTTTACAGTTGGAACAATGCATTGGGGCAGGTAGCGTTTCCCTGGCATCTGCCAAACTCAGATTATTTTGAAGCATCACTCCAGAGAACGCATTTCTACTGCTCTATAGTCAAATACCCGCAAGCTTTACACCACTCCAGCCGACACTTGGCATTGCGCATGGTGAACTTAGGCTTGTGGGCGGCTGCTCGGCGATGGAAACCCATTTCATGAATTTCCCGACAAACAGTTATTGTGCTGACGTTGCTTCCAGAGTCAGTTTGGAACTCGGTAGTGAGTGTTGCAACCGAGGACTGACAATTTGTACATGCTACGTGCTTCAGCACTCGATGGTCCAGTTTTGTAAGCTTGTGTGGCCTACCACTTAGCAGCTGAGCCGTTGTTGCTCCTAGATGTTTCCATTTCACAATAACAGCAATTGCAATTGACAGGGACAGCTCCAGAAGGGCATAAATGTGATGAACTGACTTGTTGGAAAGGTGGCATCCTATGACTGTGCCACATTGAAAGTCACTGAGATTTTCAGTAAGGCTATACTACTGTCCATGTTTGTCTATGGAGATTGCATGTCTGTGTTCTCGATTTTATTCCCCTGTCAGCAACGGGTGTGGCTGAAACAGCCGAATCCACACATTTGAAGGGGTATCGCCATATTTCTGGCCATGTAGTGTATTTTATTAGGATCCCCATTAGCTGTTGCGAAAGCCGCAACTACTCTTCCTGGGGTCCAACACAGGACATGAAACATGACATAATACAGAACATTAATAGATAAGAACAGCTCAAGGACAGAACTAGATACATTTAAAAACAGCATACATACCCTACATAGTGTATCAATGCATACACACAAAATATCTAGGTCAAATAGTGGGGCGGCAGGTAGCCTAGTGGTTAGAGCGTTGGGCCAGTAACCGAAAGGTTGGTGGATTGAATCCACGAGCTGCCAAGGTCAAAATCTGTCATTCTGCCCCTGAACAAGGCAGTTAACCCACTGTTCCTAGGCCGTCATTGTAAATAAGAATTTGTTCTTAACTGACTTGCCTAGTTAAATAAAGGTGAAATAAAAATAAATAAATAAAAGTAATTAGAGGGCTATTATAAATACTATGCATGCCAGTCTCTCTTGACTAAGAGTTAATGAGCGACTGACTGCATCACTTCTTTTTAGAAGAAACATTAATGTGTTGAAAATTCCAAATTGTTTGCACAGTCAACTTACACTCAGCTCTGACACACTTAGCCAACCAGACATGCCACCAGGGGTCTTTTCACAGTCCCCAAATTCAGAACAAATTCAAGGAAGCATACAGTATTGCATGGAACTCCCATCTCATATTGCTCAAGTGAACAGCAAACCTGGTTTAAAAAAACAGATAAAAGCAACACCTCACAGCTATTTTTATTTCACCTTTATTTAACCAGGTAGGCAAGTTGAGAACAAGTTCTCATTTACAACTGCGACCTGGCCAACATAAAGCAAAGCAGTTCGACACATATAACAACACAGAGTTACGCATGGAGTAAAACAAAAAATACAGTAGAAAAATAAGTCTATATACAATGTGAACAAATGAGGTGAGATAAGGGAGGTAAAGGCAATAAATAGGCCATGGTGGTGAAGTAAATGCAATACAGCAATTACAACACTGGAATGGTAGATTTGACAGTAGATGAGTGTGCAAAGTAGAAATACTGGGGTGCAAAGGAGCAAAATAAATAAATAAATACAGTAGGGGAAGAGGTAGTTGTTTGGGCTAAATTATAGATGGGCTATGTACAGGTGCAGTGATCTGTGAGCTGCTCTGACAGCCGGTGCTTAAAGCTAGTGAGGGAGATAAGTGTTTCCAGTTTCAGAGATTTTTTGTAGTTCGTTCCAGTCATTGGCAGCAGAGAACTGGAAGGAGAGGCGGCCAAAGGAGGAATTGGCTTTGGGGGTGACAAGTAAGATATACCTGCTGGAACGCGTGCTACGGGTGGGTCCAGCTATGGTGACCAGCGAGCAGAGATAAGGCGGGATTTTACCTAGCAGGGTCTTGTCCAAGCTCCAGCTCCAGCAACAGTCACAGAACCCTTGACCTTGACTATCCACCGACTGTGGACAGTGACCCACTAGTGGTGGTTGTAGGTGAACAGGTTAAACGTAATAACTCTGTTAGGCCTGTCAGGTCAGGGGCTGGTCGGGTTAGGAAATGCCCAGTGAGACTCATAGAGACTATGCAGACACAGAGGGTTTTTCATACAGAATTCATTAGAATACCTGTGTGGGTGTAGGATTAGAATCCAAGTCTGTAGCCCATTTATTTATTTATTTATTTTTTATTTTTAAAATATTTTTTATGTTCAAGAGACCCCGTGGAGGTCATGGGTCAGAGGTCAAGTAGGCCAAGGTTTTTCTGTCTGAGGTTCTTATTGTCACTGAGTGTACTGAACATGTAACAGGCATGTTTTCCTACGGGGTCTTTGAATTCCCCTAATTCTCTTTAGAGAATAGTCTTTGCACTGGAATATTTGGTGACATATGTATTGCAAGGTATTGCATACCTCATTTTGTTTCTTTATAGTATGCAAGTGTAATTCAGCAGGGGAGAATGTAATAGGGTTGGTTATGTTTACACTTGCCTCTAAAGAAATGTGTATTTAATGTTCAAGCATTCTTATTGGTTGGTTCAACTCTGATGACAATAAGTTGTGTTGTGATTGGCCCCGCTTGCAGATAGGGGGAGATCGCGAACGTCAGGTCTTCCCAGTATGAAAATGTGATGCAAGGGATTTTGCCATCGACAGCCATCAATATCATTAGGCCCTGCACAACTAACGTGCTGTTTCCCATTTAACAACAGAAATACATGATGCTCAACTGGGACCACTGGCTGATGTGATTTATTAGGAGAAAACACAACGCAAGGAGAGTACGATATACATCTGTTACACTATTACAATGACGTGCAAGACGTGCTGCTCTGTTCTGGGCCAGCTGTAGTTTAACTAGGTCTTTCTTAGCAGCACTTGACCACATGCCTGGACAATAATCAATATAAGATAAAACTAGAGCCTGCAGGACTTGATTTGTGGAGTGTTGTGCCAAGCAGATAAGCAGAACTTATCTTTATTATAGACAGACCTCCCCATCTTTACAACCATTGAATCTATATGTTTTGACCATGACAGTTTACAATCTAAGGTAACATCAAGTAATTTAGTCTCCTCAACTTGTTCAACAGCCACACCATTCATTACCAGGTTCAGCTGAGGTCTGGTGCTTAGAAAATGATTTGTACAAAAATACAATGTTCTTAGTTTTAGAAATGTTCAGGACCAGTTTATTACCATGTCCATTCCACAACTGACTGCAACTCCTTGTTAAGGGTTTCAGGTACTTCAATAGCTGTGGTTGCTGACACAGTATATGTGTCTCACCCTGATCTGTCTTTGTGATTGTCTCCACCCACCTAGAGGTGTCGCCCATCTTCTCCATTATCCTCAAAGTATTTATACCTGTGTTCTCTGTTTGTCTGTTGCGAGTTCGTTTTGTCAAACCATCAAACCTACCAGCGGTTTCCCCCCTGCTCCTGTCTTGTCTTTAGTTCCTGGTTTCTAGTTTTACAGTTTTTTTTTTACTTTCTGCCTGCCTTGACCCTGAGCCTGCCTGCCGTCCTGTACCTTTGCCCCCCTACTCTGGATTACCGACCTTTGCCTGCCCTGACCCTGAGCCTGCCTGCAGTCCTGTACCTTTGCCCCCCTACTCTGGATTACCGACCTTTGCCTGCCCTGACCCTGAGCCTGCCTGCCGTCCTGTACCTTTGCTCCCCTACTCTGGATTACCGACCTTTGCCTGCCCTGACCCTGAGCCTGCCTGCCATCCTGTACCTTTGCCCCCCTACTCTGGATTACCAACCTTTGCCTGCCCTGACCCTGCCTGCCGTCCTGTACCTTTGCCTGCCAGCGTTCGATTTAATTAACTTCGACACTGTCTGTACCTGGGTCTTACCTTCAAACCTGATAGTATGAACTGGCCATGACTGACCCAGCAGACCCGAGCCAGCTACGCAATGCCCTCTCCTCCCAAGGAGCCACCATTGGTAGGCATGAGGAATTGCTTTGTGGCCTTATGGTGGGGGTCCAAATGTTGGCTGAACGCCATGCCCGGGTGTTGGACAGGTTGATGGAGCAATTCCGCAGCTTGTCTGGGAGGCAGCCTACCATGGTGGTAACCCCACAGCCCCTCAGTAATTTAGCTGTTAGCATCGCCGTCTCATCGGGCACTCCACCTTCTTGGGAGCCACGCTGACCTCCCCCGGAAAGCTTCAATGGAGAGCTGAGCACCAGTCAGGCTTTTCTAGCTCAGTGTGCCCTCATCTTCGAGCTTCAGCCCTCCTCCTTCCCCTTGGATCGCTCCAAGATAGCCTACCTCATCACGCTAATGTCTGGGAGGGCCCTCACCTGGGCTACTGCTGTATGGCAACAACAGCCGGCCATATTAGCCTGGAGGGGTTTGTGGGAGAGGTGAAGGTTTTTGATGCCCCGCTCTCTGGTAGAGAAGCTGCTGGTAGCTAATCCAGCTTCGGCAGGACTCCCACAGTGTGGCAGACTATGCGGTGGATTTCCGCATGTTGGCAGTGGAGAGTGCTTGGAAACAGGAAGCGCTGTTCGATATGTTCCTGCACGACGTCTCGGAGGAGGTCAAGACGAGCTTGCTGCTCGGGAGTTACCTACGGATCTCGTTTCCCTCATCGCTTTGACCATCCGAATCGATGGGCGATTACGGGAACAACGGAGAGAGAGGAAATTCGATTTCGCTCGCACATCCAGGGATTCCACCTTACCTCCGAGTCATCCCGGAAGTCCCCGATGGTCCCGTTGCCGAGAGAACCCGAGGATTCCCGACCTCCCCTAAAAGTCGCTGAAGACGGCTGAGTTACTGCTTTCCGATCCTATGCAACTAGGCAGAGCTGGGCTGTCGCCAGCGGAATGGCAATTCAGGATCAACACGAAGAGTTGTCTGTATTGCGGGAATCTTGGTCATTTTGTGTCCTCTTGTCCTTTAAAAAGACCAAGCTCACTGGTAGGAGTGAGTATTCTGGTGGGCCATATGAAGAACCTTTCTGTTTCCCTTGCTCACACCCCTTTTCATGCCATTATGCTGTGGGGAAACCATTCTAAATCTCTCCAAGTCCTCGTTGACTCTGGGGCCAATGAGAGCTTTTTGGACGCTACCCTGGCTTCCGAGCTGAACATCCCCACTCAGCCCCTCTCCATTCCCATGGATGTTAGAGTACTGGACAGGCGCTCTATAGGCCGAGTCACTCATAATACCACTCCCATCAACCTACTATGGGTGTCAGGGAATCACAGCGAGACTATTCAATTTCAATGTCTCCTCAGATTTCCATGGTTTTGGGATTTTCCTGGCTGCAGCGACACAATCCCCTCATCAACTGGTCTACTGGTGCCATCATAGGCTGGAGTCCGTTCTGCCACGCCCATTGTCTGAAGTCAGCACAACCTGCCCTGGGACATCTTCCTGGGGGCTCGGAAGGTGCCCCGGACCTCTCCGCCATTCCCGCAGAGTACCAGGACCTTCGGGAGGTGTTCAACAAGACCCGGGCAACTTCGCTTCCACCACATCGAACACATGACTGCGGGATTGTCCTTCTCCCTAGCACCACTCCGCCCCGGGGACGACTGTACTCGCTGTTGGGACCGGAGACCAAGGCTATGGAGACCTAAATTGGGGACTCCCTAGCTGCAGGATTTATCCGTCCTTCATCCTCTCCCGCCGGCGCAGGGTTCTTCTTTGTGGAGAAGAAGGACAAGAGCCTGTGCCTGTGCATCGACTACCGGTGACTCAATGACATAACGGTGAAGAACCGCTACCCGTACCACTCATCTCCTCGGCCTTCAAGACGCTCCAGGGGGCCACTGTGTTTTCCAAGCTGGATCTACGGAACTCCTATCACCTGGTGCGGATACGGGAGGGGGATGAGTGGAAGACCGCCTTCAACACAGCCAGCGGCCACTACGAGTATTTGGTCATGCCATTTGGCCTCACCAACGCCCCTGCTGTGTTCCAGCACTGGTAAATGATGTTCTCCGCGACATGTTGAAATGGTTTGTCTTCATTTACATTGATGACATCATCGTCTTCACCTGCTCCCCCCAAGAACATGTGCTTCACGTCCGTCAGTTTCTTCAACGATTCCTGGAGAATCAGCTGTTTATTAAGGCAGAGAAGTGCGAGTTCTATTGCTCCACCATCCCCTTTGTGGGGTACATCATCTCCGCTGGGAGTGTCCAGATGGATCCTAGAAAGGTGAGAGTGGTGGTGGATTGGCCCCAGCCTACGTCCATGGTGCAGCTGCAACGTTTCCTGGGGTTCACCAACTTTTATCGCTGCTTTCCCCGGGGTTACAGCCCCCTGGCTTACCTCCTGTCAGCACTCACCTCTCCCAAGGTTCCGTTCACGTGGTCCCCTGCTGACCGGGTGTTCCGGGACCTCAAACACCGCATCACCACTGCTCCCATCTTGGTTCATCCTGACCCTTCCTGTCAGTTCGTGGTGGAGAACGATGCTTCTGATGTAGGAGTGGAGGTGGTCCTGTCCCAGCATTCTGCCCTGGGCCTGAAGCTACTTCCCTGCGCCTTCTTCTCCCACCGCCTCAACGCCACAGAGAAAAACTACGATGTGGGGAATCGTGACCTTCTCGCAGTGAAGATGGTGTTGGAGGAATGGAGGCACTGGCTGGAAGGGGCAGAACATCCGTTCATTGTATGGACCGACCACAAAAACTGAGAGTATCTCTGCACCGCCAAACGCCTCAACTCCAGGCAAGGCAGATGGGCACAAAACAAGACTCCTCGACAAGCTCCGGCTCGTTTCCTCCTGCCTCTGCCTGTCCCTCACCGTCCCTTGCCTCACATCTCCCTGGCCTTTGTCACGGGGCTTCCCCCATCTGATGGCAACACCGCCATCTTGACGGTGGTGGATCGGTTTTCCAAAGCCGCCCACTTGATTCCTCTCCCCAAACTACCCTCTGCCAAAGCGATGGCCCAGCTCATGGTGCAGCACGTCTTTCGGATCCATGGACTACCAGCCGACATGGTCTTTGACCGGGGCCCTCAGTTCCCGTCCCGGTTCTGGAAGGCGTTCTACACCCTCATTGGGTCGTCGGCCAGCCTGTCCTCCGGGTTCCACCCCCAGTCCAATGGCCAGTCAGAGCGAGCCAACCAGGATCTAGAGACTACTCTGCGCTGCCTGGTCTCCGCCAACCCCACCACCTGGAGCCAGCAGCTGGTGTGGGACGAATACGCCCGCAACACCCTTCCCTGCTCTGCCACGGGCCTATCTCCTTTTGAGTGTTCCCTGGGGTATCAGCCCCCGTTCTTTCCTGAGCAGGAAGAAGAGGTCGGAATACCTGGCCAGATGTTTGTCCGCCCCTGTTGTCGTACCTGAAGGAGAGTCTGGTCAGCCCTCCTCAAAACCACCTCCAGGTATCAACGACAAACGGATCGCCACCGGACCCCGGCTCTCCGGTATCATCTTGGGCAGAAGGTATGGCTGTCCACCCGGGGATCTGCCGCTCCGGGTGGAATCCCACAAACTATACCCTCGGTTTATTGGCCCGTTTCCCATCTCCAAAATCATTATCCCCTCTGCTGTTCGTCTTCTGTTGCCCCGGACCCTTCATATACATCCTACCTTTCATGTGTCCAGAGTTAAACCCATGTCTCACAGCCCTTTGTCTCCTGTTTACTTCGACACTGTCTGCACCTGGGTCTTACCTTCAAACCTGATAATATGGTTGAATCATCATCATACACTACCGGTCAAAAGTTTTAGAACACCTACTCATTCAAGGTTTTTCTTTATTTTTTACTATTTTCTTTACTACATTGTAGAATAATAGTGAAGACATTAACACTATGAAATAACACATATGGAATCATGAAGTAACCAAAAAGTGTTAAACAAAGATTCTTCAAAGTAGCCACCCTCAGCCTTGATGACAGCTTTGCACACTCTTGGCATTCTCTCAACCAGCTTCATAAGGAATATATTTTAGATTCTTCAAAGTAGCCACCCTTTGCTGAGGGTACCAAAAAATGCTGCAGATATTTTTTGGTACCCTCTCCCAGATCTGTGCCTCGACACAGTCCTGTCTCGGAGCTCTACGGACAATTCCTTCATGGCTTGGTTTTTGCTCTGACATGCACTGTCAACTGTAGACTTTATATAAACAGGTGTGTCTTTCCAAATCATATCCAATCAACTGAATTTACCACAGGTGGACTCCAATCAAGTTGTAGAAATATCTCAAGGATGATCAATGGAAACAGGATGCACCTGAACTCAATTTTGAGTCTCATGCAAAGGGTCTGAATACCTATGTAAATAAGGTATTTCTGTTTATATATGTTTACTACATTTGCAAACATTTCTAAAACCCTGTTTTTGCTTTGTCATTATGAGGTATTGTGTGTAGGTTGATGATCGCCAAAAAAACTATTTAATCAATTTTAGAATAAGACTGTAATGTAACGAAATGTGGAAAAAGTCAAGGTGTCTGAATACTTTCCGAATTCACTGTCGCTCTGAATCCTTGATATGGCAGAGGATGAAACGTTTCCTTAACAACAGGTTATAGTCAATAATATAAAAGGCTGCACTGAAATCTAACAGTACAGATTAAGAATTAAACAAGAATGATATAGAAGAATACTACATACAGGTAGGAACTGGATGCACTCCATGGAATTATTTTGTTAAGCTTCTTTTGTTTTATTTTCTAATCAAGTTAGAAGAATACCCCATTGAACCCACACTTACTGTAGAAGTATTCATCCAGTAATTTGTGCTTTTTAATAACATCCTGAGAATGAAGCTATTCATTAATACATTTTCACATTAATCAATTGTCAATACACAGTGCACTAATAACAAACCAAAACAGATGAACCGAAAACCAGTATTGCAGGTATCATGGGTATAACATCTTGTTTTTTAAATGGGGATGTTAAAAAGAGCAGTCTCCCCAACAGATCTTAAATAGGATTAAAGAACATACACCATTTGATTTATACTCTAAACCAGACATTACATGATTAACCTTCTCATTGACAAATATATAAAAGTATGATATCACACCTATATAATTCCTATTGCCATAGCAATCCATAGGCCACCCATTCAAATATGTGGGTATCAGTGGAGGCTGCTGAGGGGAGGATGGCTCATAATAATGGCTGGAATGGAGTAAATGGAATGGTATCATGGTTGTGTTTGATACCAATACATTCAGTCCATTCCAGCAATTCCAGTCCTCCCCTCAGCAGCCTCCATCAGTGGGTATAGTCAACTCCTGATGAGTGCACACTCTGTTTCAGTACAGTGCAGTTAATTCATATACATTATTTTGACTTGCTCCAGATATCTGCATGCTATATGCACACTCCAGTTAAGTGCATGTCTTCATGCTAGTCCAAGTCACTGCATACTGTACTGTACAGTATGTCAGGAGTTGACTAATTTAGGTCTTAGAGATGGGTGTACACTAACATGTCACTTGCATCTACAGTAACGAATATCAAACTGTTGACAAACTGCACACATTTCATACACAACAAATATACAGTATTTATCTAAGTAACAATACAAAATGTATTACCTTGCTTTAGTCTTTACTCCCTGTTAAGATCACATCTATATGTCCAGTTAAAAAACGTTTAAGGCAAGGCAAGCAGTAAGTCTACAACAATAGATGCAAAAGTAAAAAAATATTGACTAGCTTGAGAATCTCTATAGGGAGATCACACACAGTGAAGAGGAATCTTTTCATTACTGAAACTCTTCTGAATAACTTATTCACAGAGAAAGCCAGCTCCTCGTGTGTGTAGAACAGGGCTGTGCAACTGGCGGCCCTTTTTTTAGAATACACAAGGCGCAATTTCGAAGTGTGGTTGTGCACATGTGGGTACGCAGACCCGCGAGTAACTACGGCCCCTCATGATGAGTTCAGATTTTTAGTGGGCCCCACGACCATCAAAGTTGGCCATCCCTGGTGTAGAATATTTTGTACGATGTGAGTCAGTATGGTGATAATTGGGATCTATTCTCTGTGTGTGTAGCCTGTGTGATATAAGTTCTCTCACTGTGTGTTGGAGTTGAGTGTGTATAGACAACCCAGCAGAGGGCACTGTTCTGTATTTGTGGCATTATTTCCCATCCTTTCTATTCCTCTGTAGATCTTAGGAAACATATTGCACTTGTCCCAGACCAGCAGCCATTATGAAAGCACTGGAACCACTGATCTTGAATAGAATGTTCTAGAATTCAGAATCTTCTTGTGGTCATCCTGCTGTCAATCATCCTGTAAGGGCCATGTCCTCTAGCCTACAGACACTCCTCTTTCACATACAGGATCTCATGGGCTGAACTAGGGACCTTAAAGACAGTTAGACAGAGACAGATAGTAAATGACGAGTGTGTGTGTGTGTGTGACAACATGCACAGCAATATTCCAGCACCTGGTTGACTCCTCCCACCACCAGCAAGCGGTCCCTGATGACGATGGACGAGGCAGAGCATCGCGCCATTGCCATGGGAGCCAGTCTCTCCCACTTCCTCTTCTGAGGGTGGAAGGCTTCCACCGTGTCCAGAACTGAAGGCTGGTGACCTGGGGACCATGCACGGTCATCACACGGTGTTCATACAGTCAATATACAGTGCATTCGAAAGTACATTATTCAGACCCCTTGACTTTTCCCACATTTGCTACGTTACAGCCTAATTCTAAAATGGATTAAATTGTTTTTTTTCTCTCCAATCTACACAAAATACCCCATAATGACAAAGCAAAAAAAGGTTTTTAGAAATGTTTGCAAATGTATGACCTTTTTTGACTATTTTCTACATTGTAGAATAATAGTGAAGACATCAAAACTATGAAATAACACATATGGAATCATGTAGTAACCAAAAAAGTGTTAAACAAATCAAAATATACTTTATATTTGAGTTTCTTCAAAGTAGCCACCCTTTGCCTTGATGACAGCTTTGCACACTCTTGGCATTCTCTCAACCATCTTCATGAGGTAGTCACCTGGAATGCAATTCAAATAACAGGTGTACCTTGTTAAAAGTTAATTTGTGGAATTTCTTTCCTTAATGCATTTGAGCCAATCAGTTGTGTTGTGACAAGGTAGGGGTGGTATACAGAAGATATTTGGTAAAAGACCAAGTCCATTTATGACAATAACAGCGCAAATAAGCAAAGAGAAACGACAGTCCATCATTACTTTAAGACATGAAGGTCAGTCAATTTGGAAAATTTCAAGAACTTTGAAAGTTTCTTCAAGTGCAGTGACAAAAACCATCAAGCGTTATGATGAAACTGGCTCTCATGAGGACCGCCACAGGAAAGGAAGACCCAGAGTTACCTCTGCTGCAGAGGATACGTTTGTTAGATTTAACTGCACCTCAGACTGCAGCCCAAATAAATACTTCACCAAGTTCAAGTAACAAATCTCAACAGAACCTTTTCAGAGGAGACCGTGTGAATCAGGCCTTCTTCGTCTAATTGCTGCAAAGCAACCACTACTAAAGGACACCAATAAGAAGAAGAGACTTGCTTCGGCCAAGAAATACGAGCAATGGACATTAGACCGGTAGAAATCCGTCCTTTGGTCTGATGAGTCCAAATTGGAGATTTTTGGTTCCAACCGCCGTGTCTTTGTGAGACGCAGAGTTGGTGAACGGATGATCTCCGCATGTGTGGTTCCCACCGTGAAGCATTGAGGAGGTGTGATGCTGTGGGGGTGCTTTGCTGGTGACACCGTCAGTGATTTATTTAGAATTCAAGGCAAACTTAACCAGCAAAGCTACCACAGCATTCTGCTGCGATACGCCATTCCATCTGGTTTGCGCTTAGTGGGACTATCATTTGTTTTTCAACACGACAATGACCCCAAACACACCTCCAGGCTGTGTAAGGGCTATTTGACCAAGAAGGAGAGTGATGGAGTGCTGCATCATATGACCTGGCCTCCACTATCACCCGACTTCAACCCAATTGAGATGGTTTGGGATGAGTTGACCGCAGAGTGAAGGAAAAATAGCCAACAAGTGCTCAGCATATGTGGGAACTCCTTCAAGACTGTTGGAAAAGCATTCCTCATGAAGCTGGTTGAGAGAATGCCAAGAGTGTGCAAAGCTGTCATCAAGGCAGAGGGTGGCTACTTTGAATAATCTTTGTTTAACACTTTTTTGGTTACTACATGATTCCAGGTGTTATTTCATAGCTTTGATGTCTTCACTATTATTCTACAATGTAGAAAATAGTAAAAATAAATAAAAACCCTTGAATTAGTCGGTGTGTCCAGACTTTTGAATTGGTACTGTAAGTATTCAGACCCTTTACTCAGTACTTTGTTGAAGCACCTTTGGCAGCGATTACGGCCTACAGTCTTCTTGGGTATGACTCTACAAGCTTGGCACAACTGTATTTGGGGAGTTTCTCCCATTCTTCTCTGCAGATCCTCTCAAGCTCTGTCAGGTTGGATGGGGAGCGTCGCTGCAAAGGTATTTTCAGGTCTCTCCAGAGATGCTTGATCGGGTTCAAGTCCTGGCTCTAGCTTGGCCACTCAAGGACATTCAGAGACTTGTCCCAAAGCCACTCCTGCGTTGTCTTGGATGTGTGCTCAGGGTCGTTGTCCAGTTGGAAAGTGAACCTTCGCCCCAGTCTGAGGTCCTGAGCGCTCTGGAGCAGGTTTTCATCAAGGATCTCTCTGTACTTTGCTCCGTTCATCTTTCCCTCGGTCCTGACTAGTCTCCCAGTCCCTGTCGCTGAAAAACATCCCCACAGCACGATGCTGCCACCACAATGCTTCACCGTGGAGATGGTGTCAGGTTTCCTCCAGGAGTGACGTTTGGCATTCAGACCAAAGAGTTCAATCTTGGTTTCATCAGACCAGATAATCTTGTTTCTCATGTTCTGAGAGTCCTGTCAAGCGGGCTGTCATTTCTGTTTACTGAGGAGTGGCTTCCGTCTGGCCACTCTACCATAAAGGCCTGATTGGTGGAGTGCTGCAGAGATGGTTGTCCTTCTGGAAGGTTCTCCCATCTCCACCAAGGAACTCTGGAGCTCTGTCAGAGTGACCATCGGGTTCTTGCTCACCTCCCTGACCTTTTTTGGTACCCTTCCCCAGATCTGTGCCTCGACACAATCATGTCTCGGAGCTCTATGGACAATTCCTTCGACCTCATGGCTTGGTTTTTGCTCTGACATGCACTGTCAACTGTGGGACCTTATATAGACCGGTGTGTACCTTTCCAAATCATGTCCAATCAATTTACCACAGGTGGACTCCAATCAAGTTGTAGAAACAACTCAAGGATGATCAATAGAAACAGGATGCACCTAATTTTCGAGTCTCATAGCAAAGGGTTTGAATACTTATGTAAATAAGGTATTTCTGTTATTTAGTTTTTATAAAATAGAAAAAGTTTCTAAAAACCTGTTTGACTTTGTTATCATGGGGTATTGTGTGTAGATTGATGAGGATTAGATTTTTTTTATTTCATCCATTTTACAATAAGGCTATAGCGTAACAAAATGTGGAAAAAGTCAAGGGGTCTGAATACTCTCTGAATGCACTATATGGTCATCACACATTGTCATGACCAAAAACACACATATATAAGCCTATTCACACTCCCATTCACACTCCAATTCACACTCCCATTCACTCTCCCTCACCGAGTCCTCCTGCTACGACCATCCTGCCCCTGAGGAAAGATGAGGCAAAGTCAGCCCTCTTAGTCTTCATGGCCACCGTGTCCTCTGACTTCAACCACAACCCTGGAGGGAGACAGGAGAGGACGATGTTAGAGTGTGTGTGTGTGTGTGTGTGTGTGTGTGTGTGTGTGTAAGTATAAACCTCATTTTAATAAGGGTTGGGGTGGCAGAGAAGTGTGTGTACAATCAACTTTGACCACTGCATAAAACTCCAGCAAGGTGACACTTTTTTTTCTCCATTTATTTTTGAATTCTGCAGTTACAATTTGGTGTGTGCCTGAATGCTGGTGGCACCACAACTCAATAAGAAATACTGTGCGCACCTTGAATACAAATGTCCACACACACACACACCAAGCTACCAGGTCATGGCCCCAGATATTGGAAATAAGAAAATAGGGTACATTTCCTGTAAAAACATCCAATCTGAACACTTCAATTGCTTCAAAGGAGAAAAACAAGTTATTTTCCTCCTGCAGTCTGGCAGGGGATGACTATTACAGTAAATTGGCATATTATTTACACTTCTACTTAGGCAAACATTTGTGCTGCTAAAGACAGTGAAACTATTTCAGAGAAACAGCATCTAGGGAGATTTTTTGTTTTTCAAAGACTCTTTTAAAGCTTTTATGTTGTCTGTAAGAAACCCAAGCCTGCGTGAGTTTAGTATCTCTGACTTCACAATCAGCTCCACAGAGAGAGAGGAAGAAAAATACAGAGGGAGAGAGAGAGGGAGACAGAGAGACATAGAGACGAAAACATAACCAGAGCAGATAAAAGCACTTTGTTAATGAACTGTTGCCAATCCAGCCCATATTTGAGCTTGAAAGGGAATAAGGCAGAGCACAGCTGGCGACGGGCACACTGCTCTGCGACTCACTGCCAGGGCCTTTGTTGTTGAAGTGTTGGCTGGCTGGCACTCTCAGGGGCTTCCTCCAAATAACTTTTTAAAACATATCATATTCAGCACTAAGTTCCCTTTTTCCTTCAGATTCAGAGGGAGGGGCACACACTAACACACTAGCGGGAAGAAAGGTTCAGAGAGTTTAGTTGCTCTACTACAGATAGTTGAACTAGAAGGGACTGGAGATATTGCAGTTGTGTAGTTAATGTATGTTCTGGGCTGTGTGTGAGTGTATCTTGTATACAGAGAGTGTGCATTGGTGTGATGTATTTTCTACAGTTTTGTAGAGGCTTTGGTAGTCAGTGGTTTTCCTTTGAACAGATCATGATGAGCTACAGTCAAACAGACATGGAGAACACAGTTCTGGATACTAGAAAATTCAGTGCTCTACATTGTTATGAGTTATGTCATATTAAACAATGTCTGTCTTTGTATATTGGAGTCATTTTAATATTCTACTTTTATCAATGTAATCTACACTCAGTGGCCAGTTTATTATTAGGTACACCCATCTAGTATCGGGTCGCACCCCCCTTTGCCTCCAGAACAGCCCGAATTCTCTGGGGCAAGAAAACGTTGCTCAATTGGTGTCAAGGTACTTAATGTGTGCCAGGAAAACATTCCATACACCATTACACCACCACCACCAGCCTGTACCGTTGACACCAGGCAGGATGGGACCATGGACTCCTGCTGTTTACAACAAATCCTGACTCTGCCATCAGCATGACACAACAGGAACCGGGATTCAATGGACCAGGCGATGTTTTTCCACTCCTCAATAGGAGTGGAACCTGGTATGGTCTGCAACAGCCCATCCGTGACAAGGACTGGCGAGTTGTGCGTTCTGAGATGCCGTTCTGCACACCACTATTCTGCGCCGTTATTTGCATGCCTCTTAGCTTGCACGATTCTTGACATTTTCCTTCGACATCTCATTAACAAGCTGTTTTCTCCCACAGGACTGCCTTGTTGCTGCTATTTTGCACACACATTTTCTGTCAACATTCTCAAAACATTCTCTCAAGACATTAAATTCTAGGTCAATCCAGAGCCATATATTCAGATATCTAAATAAATGGCTCTGGGTAAATCTAACAATGAGTGAGCAACAGAGTATAATATCCCAGTGTGATAGTTGCAGACAGCATGACCATCTGTGGAGGAAGGCAGATAATAACGCAATCTGTTTCTGAATCCTGTAATTTAAACACCTTCCTCCCTCCTCACTGTAGCTCATCTCCCATCTCATCTCCACTTAGATTAGATTGGGAGGGGGAGTGAATGGGCCTTATTGTTTACTGTGTGTGTGTGAGTGATGAGTGTGTGTGAGGAGGAAGGTAGGGAGGAAGGTAGAGTAAATGTCTGTCTGATTTCAGCCTGCCAGCTGGCCAGACAGACATTCTCACCGTGGTGTTAGATTAGTATTCAGACTCCCACTGCTTCTTTCATTTGGCTTCGACTGGTAAAAATAGAAAAATCCAAATGCGTGACAAAACAGCCTATTGTTTGAAATTACTTATCGATTTTTTTACCTGGGTATGGCTCTTACTTTTCTCTTCCTGGTCTCTTTTGAATTTGACCATTTGATATTAATTTTCTGTGAGACGGAAGATAAGTAGTTTTTCCAGGAGTATGAGGTGTGTGTGTGTGTGTGTGTGTGTGTGCAGCTAGCTTTTATTTGGAGAGAAATATAACTTTATTGTGTACCTGGAGAGGAAATCAGTGCACTTAAATGCATATGTATGTGTTTTGTGTATGTGTTTTTTTGTGGTTCTTACCCTGGTTAGTATCAAAGATGTTGACATTCTTGGTGAACTTGGAGCTCTGGTGGCCCCCTCCCTTCCTTAGCCCCCCCAGCAGACACAGCCTCCCCGAACTGTCCCAGAACACGCCACCGTACGAACGTTTACACGGCATGTTGGGTAGTGTACTCCAGGAGCGTGTCTCTGAATCAAATACCTCAAAGACCTTCAACGTGCGCTTACACTGACGCCCACCTAAAGAGAACACACACACACACTTAGAATACACATTACACGGGCAAACTGGCAAACACGCACACAAGCATGAACAGACACCCAAACACGCACACCCTTTCCTTACCTGCCACGTAGATCTTGTTGCCCAGTAGGTGTGCTGTAGCATCATATCGTGGTGTGGGCATAGGGGGCAGTAGTGCCCACACATTCTTCCTCAGGTCATACTGCTGTAGTATACTACGAGGGAGCAGGTCTGAACCCATACCACCCACTGCCAACGCACGCCCATCTACAGAGAAGGGTGAGAGAGAGAAACTGATCCATTAACATGGATCTGGCCATGTACAGAATGCAAGTATATATGTCCTTGTGTCAACCCCCACTTACACACCTTTCACAGCGACAGCCACCTCCCACCCAACACACCTTTCACAACAACGGCCACCCCCCACCTACACACCTTTCACAACAACGGCCACCCCCCACCTACACACATTTCACAGCGACAGCCACCCCCCACCTACGCACCTTTCACAACGACGGCCACCCCCCACCTACACACCTTTCACAACGACGGCCACCCCCCACCTACACACCTTTAACAACGACGGCCAACCCCCACCTACACACCTTTCACAACGACGGCCACCCCCCACCTACACACCTTTCACAACGACGGCCACCCCCCACCTACACACCTTTAACAACGACGGCCACCCCCCACCTACACACCTTTTACAGTGACGGCCACCCCCCACCTACACACCTTTTACAGTGACGGCCACCCCCCACCTACACACTTTTCACAACCACGGCCACCCCCCACCTACACACTTTTCACAACCACGGCCACCCCCCACCTACACAGCTTTTACAGTGACGGCCACCCCCCACCTACACACCTTTTACAGTGACGGCCACCCCCCACCTACACACCTTTCACAGCGACAGCCACCCCCTACCCAACACACCTTTTACAGTGACGGCCACCCCCCACCTACACACCTTTTACAGTGACGGCCACCCCCCACCTACACACCTTTTACAGTGACGGCCACCCCCCACCTACACACCTTTCACAGCGACAGCCACCCCCCACCTACACACCTTTCACAACAACGGCCACCCCCCACCTACACACCTTTCACAACGACGGCCACCCCCCACCTACACACCTTTTACAGTGACGGCCACCCCCCACCTACACACCTTTTACAGTGACGGCCACCCCCCACCTACACACCTTTTACAGTGACGGCCATCGCCCACCTACACACCTTTCACAATGACAGCCACCCCCCACCTACACACCTTTCACAGTGACAGCCACCCCCCACCTACACACATTTCACAACAACAGCCACCCCCCACCTACACACCTTTCACAGCGACAGCCACCCCCCACCTACACACCTTTCACAGTGACGGCCACCCCCATCAGTGCTTCTCTGAGGGCGCTCCTCTTCCTCCACCTCCCCTCCTCTGTGTTGTACACCTCCACCACCTTGAGAGGGCGCTGGTCCTCCCCCACACCACCCACCACCAGGATCTGCTTGCCCAGCACCGCCACAGCCGCACCCGCCCGAGGGGTGGGCATGGGGGGCAAGCTTAGCCATTGGTCCCCCTGAAAACAACAAAAAAGTGTCATTAATTACATGGTTGATTAGTCCTGTGTAAATGTTTGAACCGATGCATTCTGTGTTTAATCCTGTGTCTGTTTGTGTGTGTGTGTGTGTGTGTGTGTGTGTGTGTGTGTGTGTGTGTGTGTGTGTGTGTGTGTGTGTGTGTGTGTGTGTGTGTGTGTGTGTGTGTGTGTGTGTGTGTGTGTGTGTGCGCGTGCTTGTGTGTATGCTCCAACCTACCTCTGGAGAGTAAAGTTCCAGGGCTGGGGAGGGCCTCCCTGCAACATCACAGCCCCCCAGCATGTACATCTGCCCCCCCACCTCCGCCAGGGAGTGGTAGACACGCCCACTTGGCAGCCGAGCCAGGCTCTGCCAGTGGAACTCCAAGGCCGAGGGCACAGACATCTATATCTCGGCCCAGGGACGGGAAGGGTTGCTGGGGGAGAGGTGAGAGAGAGGTGGGTCCAGGGAGGTGGACAGGGTTAGCACCCCTGGGTATAGTGCCGTGTCAACGGGAAGAGTCGAGAGAGTGGTGTTGTCAGGAGATCCAGAGAACTAGGTGGAAGATCAGAGATAGCGGATGGAGCAAGGTCAGCAAAGCCCAACCGCAGGCTCTTCCCCTGGAGTTGACCACTGGCTCGTACTAGGTCCTGAAGGAAATGAGAGGGAAGGATGATTAGTATGGAACAGGAAAGACAATGTAATATAATCCAATAGAAGAGTACTTGTCTAAATTCCCACTGACTCAGAATAATATGGTCATTTAGCAGATGCTTCTAATCAAAGCAACCTACAGCTATTTACTATTGAATAGATTGGATGTTCTGTTCTGGCCTTTGGCTGTGTGTGTGTATGTGTCATGGCCCTCTTTAGCTGTGTACAAAATCAGGGTGAATTGGGCTTTACAAGCAGAGGAAAACATCCATCAGTAACCAGGCAACGCCTTCCCTTCCCCACATCCCCCTCCCTCTTTCTCCTCTCTCTCCGTGTCTAGTTCTTGCCTGTAACCTATTTCTTCTACCCACACAGACAGTGTGACTGAGCAGCAGCAGCCGCATGGTGGATCAGCTCAGTGTTCTTTCATAGTCCGAGATCATCTGGTCGTCACAATGGTGGCACAGAACTACTCGTTTCTCCTAAGTGGAGATTTTTATTTTCGCCCTCACTCACCTGTCCATAACCTCATTTGAATTCCATGCTGTCACTGTCACTCGTCCCTTGGAGACCAACCTCTTGACATCTGCTTTCAAGTAATTTCTTTCCAACTCTGTTTCCCCTTCTTGCCTCTTTTGACATCACCCTTTGCCAGTCCCCTCCCACTTACAAGGCTGGCAATATGCTTGACCTCATCTTTACAAGATGCTGTTCGCCTACTAATCTCACTGCAACCCCCTCCACGTCTCTGATCACTACTTTCCTTTTCTGTCTCCCTTTCCTCCAACCCTAGTCACTCAGCCCCTACCCAGATGGTCATGCACCATGTCGCAATCTTCACTCTCTCCCTCCCACTACTTTCTCCTCTTTTCTCCTATCATCTCTCCCTTCTGCTAAACCCTTCTCCCTCCTCTCTCCTGATTCTGCCTCTTCAACCCTACTCTCATCGCTTCCCGCATCCTATGACTCGCACTGTCCCCTTTCCTCTTACCCGGCTTACTGTCCCCTTTCCTCCTACCCGGCTTACTGTCCCCTTTCCTCCTACCCGGCTTACTGTCCCCTTTCCTCCTACCCGGCTTACTGTCCCCTTTCCTCCTACCCGGCTTACTGTCCCCTTTCCTCTTACCCGGCTTACTGTCCCCTTTCCTCCTACCCGGCTTACTGTCCCCTTTCCTCTTACCCGGCTTGGCCCTCCCCTCCTGAAACATTGGCTGAGTGACTCACTGCTTACAGAACAGGGCTGCGGGCAGCTGAGTGAAAATGGAGGAAAACTACATTTCCAGAGGACCTATCATCCTTCCACTCCCACCTCTCTACCTTCTGTTGCTCTGTATGCACTTTGTATTACTCTAAATTATAACCTTCTGTCTCTAACCCGAGAAAACTCTTTTCCACCTCCTCCTCCCTCCTTAATCCTCCGCCCCTCCCTTTCCCTCCTCCCTCTCTGCGGACAACTTTGTCACCCTCTTTGAAAAGAAGTTTAACGACATCTGCTCCTCATTCACTCAGCCTATTGAATCCACTGTTCACTTTCACACAGAACTACCCTGCGCCTTGACCTTTTTCTCCCCTCTCTCTCCAGATGAAATCTTGCGACTAGTGAGGTCCGTCCACCCGAGAACCTGCCCACTTGACCCCATCACCTCTTCCCTTCCCTGGAGACCTTCTCCCATTCCTCACTTTCCTCATCAACTTATCCTTGACCACTGGCAGTCGTTCCCCTTTTTAAGAAACCAACACTCTGACTCAAACTACAGACCGGTATTCCTTCTTTCTTTTCAAAACACTTGAGCATGCTGTTTTTGATCATCTCTCTCGCTATCGCTCTCAGAACGAAGTTCTTGACCCTAACCAGTCAGGCTTCAAGATGGGTCACTCAACCGAGACTGCTCTTCTCTGTGTCACGGAGGCTCTTCATACTGCCAAAGCGGACTCTCTCTCCTCTGTTCTCATCCTCCTAAATCTGTCCGTTGCCTTCGACACTGTGAACCATCAGATCCTCCTCTCCACCCTCTCAGGGCTGGGTGTCTCAGGTTCTGCACACTCTTGGATTGCATTCTACCTGGCAGGCCGCTCCTATTAGGTGTAGTGGAGAGGATCTGTGTCTGCACCATGTACTCTCATGACTGGTGTCCCCCAGGGCTTGGTTCTAGGCCCTCTCCTCCTCTCTATACACCAAGACACTCAGCTCTGTCATATTCTCACATGATATCTCCTATCATTGCTATGCGGATGATCCTCAACTACTTTTCTCCTTCCCCCTTGTGACACCCAGGTGGCGACACGCATCTCTGTGTGCCTGGCAGATATCTCAGTTTGGATGTCGGCCTACCACTTCAAGCTCAACAGACAAGAAGAAGCTGCTCTTCCTCCTGGGGAAGGCCTGCCTGCTCAAAGACCTCTCCATCATGGTTGACAACTCCACGGTGTCCCCCTCCAAGAGTTAAAAAAAGACTTGGCATGACCCTGGACAACATGTTCTCTGCAAACATCAAAGCAGTGACTCGGTCCTGCATGTTCATGCTCTACAACATTCGTAGGGTATGACCATACCTCACAGAGGAAGGGCCACAGGTCCTAATCCAGTCACATGACATCTCCGGTCTGGACAACTGCAACTCTAGCACACGTTCTGCCAACTCTGGTCTCTTGGCCCTTCTACACCTAAAGCTAGGACAGCAAAGTCCCTGCCCATCTTCTGAAAACATCTGAAACCCTAGCTTTTCAAAGAGTATCTTAAATAAGAGCATCTGCGTCAGTAAATGACTACAAAGTCAAATGTAAATGACGTAAGAGTCCACAGCTAAAATTCTGGTAGCGACACTTACAAAATACCTATTTCTACTGAGCAGTGACAACCTATTAACACCCCCACACATCACACTGAGAGTGTGGGTGGGTAATATAAAACATGGATATCATTAGGCTTCATTGACAAAAAGCCTTTAGTAGACGAAGTGCTTGGGTACACATCACTCAAACATAATTGGCTTACTTCAGTATGTATTTTTTTTCCTGCGAGGGAACTTGTGTGAGTTTGGCACATTCAACAATGGAAGTTTAGTTCGTCAATCTCTCAATCAATCAAATGTATTTATAAAGCCCTTTTTACATCAGCTGATGTCACAAAGTGCTATACAGAAACCCAGCCTAAAACACCAAACAGCAAGCAATGCAGATGTAGAAGCACGGTGGCTAGGAAAAACTCCCTAGAAAGGCCAGAACCTAGGAAGAAACCTAGAGAGGAACCAGACTCTGAGGGGTGACCAGTCCTCTTCTGGCTGTGCCAGTTGGAGATTATAACAGTACATGGCCAAGATGTTAAAACGTTCATAGATGATCAGCAGGGTCAAATAATAATAATCACAGTGGTTGTAGAGGGTGCAACAGGTCAGTAACTCAGGAGTAAATGTCAGTTGGCTTTTCATAGCCAAGCATTCAGAGTTTGAGACAGCAGGTGCAGTAGAGCAACAGAGTCTAAAACAGCAGGTCCGGGACAAGGTAGCACGTCCGGTGAACAGGTCAAGGTTCCATAGCCGCAGGCAGAACAGTTGAAACTGCAGCAGCAGCACGACCAGGTAGACTGGTGACAGCAAGGAGTCATCAGGCCAGGTAGTCCTGAGGCATGGTCATAGATAAGACAGGAGAATTACACCAGATATTAAAGACTGACCCTAGCCCCCCGACACAAACTATTTCAGCATAGATACTGGAGGCTGAGACAGGAGGGGTCGGGAGGTATGTACAGCAGGACCAAATCGGAGAGATAGGTAGGAGCAAAACCATGTCATGCTTTGTTGGTTAGCAGTAAAACCTTGAAATCAGCCTTTGCCTTAACAGGAAGCTAGCACTGGAGAAATATGATCACACTTTTTGGTTCTAGTCAAGATTCTAGCAGCCGTGTTTAGCACTAACTGAAGTTTATTTAGTGCTTTATCCGGTAGTCAGAATGTAGAGCATTGCAGTAGTCTAATCTAGAAGTGACAAAAGCATGGATTAGCTTTTCTGCAATGTTACGAAAATTGAAAAACGCTGTCCTTGAAATATTCTTGATACGTTTGTCAAAAGAGAGATCAGACCAAAGTACTGCTGAGGTCCTTCAAAGTTTTATTTGAGACGACTGTACAACCATCAAGATTAATTGTCAGATCCAACAGGAGATCTCTTTGTTTTTTGGGACCTAGAACTAGCATCAGATTCTCTCTCTCTCTCTCTCTCTCTCTCTCTCTCTCTCTCTCTCTCTCTCTCTCTCTCTCTCTCTCTCTCTCTCTCTCTCTCTCTCTCTCTCTCTCTCTCTCTCTCTCTCTCTCTCTCTCTCTCTCTCTCTCTCTCTCTCTCTCTCTCTCTCTCTCTCTCTCTCTCTCTCTCTCTCTCTCTCTCTCTCTCTCTCTATAAATAAATAAATAAATAGAGGTGGCAGGTAGCCTTTTAACCGAAAGGTTACTGGATCGAATCCCTGAGCAGACAAGGCAAAAATATGTTGTTCAGCTCCTGAGCAAGGCAGTTAACCCCCTGTTCCCCGGGCGCCGAAGACGTGGATGTCGATTAAGGCAGCCCCCCGCACCTCTCTGATTCAGAGGTGTTGGGTTAAATGCAGAAGACACATTTCAGGTGAAGGCATTCAGTGGTACAACTGACTAGGTATCCCCGTTCCCTATACACTGTGGTATTTCACCCAATAGATATGGGAGTTTATTAAAATTGGGTTTGAAGTTAGGAAGTGCAGCTCAGTTTCAACCTCATTTTGTGGACAGTGTGCACATAGCCTGTCTTCTCTTGAGAGTCAGGTCTGCCTTCGGTGGCCATTCTCAATAGCAAGGCTATGCTCACTGAGTCTGTACATAATCAAAGATCTTCTCCAGAAATGTTCAGAGTGGTCCCTTTATGGGTCATTTGAGGTATGATAAGGTTAAAGCGTTGTACGGGACTTGACCTACACCTAACCAATAAAACTATAAATGCTTAGAAGATTTCCTCCACCCTGGTAATGCATTCTCTCTCTCTCTCTCTCTCTCTCTCTGCAGACAAATAAAAGGAAGTATGCATGCACAAAGAGAATAAAGAAAGATAGACTCTTCTTTTAGAAGAAAAAAAAAATTCTCCACTGTGTAACTTTTGAGGGCAAGGAGTGGGTTACCATAGAAACAGTGACACGTTTTGGAGTTGCGAGGCCAGGGTACAGATGGCCAGCCAGCCAGTATATTACTTGGTTTGGTTTTAATAATGGATTAAAGAAGGAAAGCATAACAGCAAATAAAAGCTGTGGTGTTGTTCTCCACTCTGAACCCGGCAGGCAGAGTCTTGTTAGTGAGACAGAATTGCTTTCTCCTGGCGTGCCTTGCAGAGCATATTAATTGCAATCAGTAACCAATTTGCTTCGCCACGTCTTTTTTTAAATGAACTGCTTGAACAGCTTGAGATCAACAGTAGTCTCACCAGCACCCAAGGAAGTCATTCACAATCAGCATGAGTCTCTTTTCATACTTTTAATTAGTTAGTTAGTCTCCTTCGATCCCTATATAGGCACGAGTCGGCTGCCTATATAGTTACAATGTAATCCTCAGCAAAGCTATTAGTCCATGTTTCAGATACAAGGAGCTTGGTTTGATCGTGGTGATGGCGTACTCCCAACGGTCTCCCTATTGTCTTTCCTCTCTCTCCCACTCCATCTGTCCTCTATCGCTCCTGTCTCTCTCTCTCTCCCTCTCTCTCTCCCTCTCTCTCTCTCTCTCTCTCTCTCTCTCTCTCTCTCTCTCTCTCTCTCTCTCTCGGGATTGTTTAACAACTAACATTTAATTAGCCTGCAGAATTCAAATAGTGCTTTACTCCCCACACCTCAGAACCACTGCAGTGTGAGCAGTGGAGTCAGGGTAAGGGGTGTGTGTGTGTGTAGTAGTCAGGGTTTTTTGTAGCAGGTCTTAATCCTGCTCTAATAGCAGTGTTTACGCTGGGGTGGGCTTAAGTAAACTGACACCCAGGAGAGCCACTCATTGCTAACGTTATAAAACTGCTGGTCATTCAGTGTAAATACAGTCCAACACAGCTTTATTCCACTCATACAAGACTGTTCACAATAAGGTGGATGACTCATGCCTAACACATTTCAATAACAGTACTGGCCCCATTAGACTCCCAGACAGAGAACAGAGGAGGATAGAATCAAACCTACGTTGTTACAACTGGTAATGTAGTACCTTTTCATACATTACTCCTCACAGCAGTTTTACCATAGTGATTTACTAGCTTGAGGGCTTGCTATACTGCAGTATACTGCTCATGCTATTATTCTTAGTTTACACAGCTTAAGTACAGTACATTTCAGGGAGGCAGTCTCTCACAGCGTCATACCACCCTGAAGGCTAACGCTACTGCTTACTACACTTTGAAGACCAAGAACAAGAAGAACATTCTCCCTACAGAAAATCTCATCGTCACTTCTCATCATTAAAAAAGTTGTTTCGAAGGATTTCATACTCTGTTCTGATTGCATTCATTAGCATCAGCAATGCTCTCCTGCTTTCAGACAAAATAAATGGTGCCTGCCTTGTGCCTCGCTGTTGTTGTTGTCTATGAACATTACAATAACAACAACATTAATGTTTGATTTAGTTGAAATGGCTCCACTGTTGATGGGACGCAGTTCCCTTTCCTTCACAACATGTTGTACAGTATGAATGTACCGACATCATCACACACAGTAGCACATTAACTAACAGTGACAGATGTTGACTCTCAGCTACATCTTCCTATTTGTAACAGACAAATGAATCTCTTGGAGCTGCTCTACTCCAAGCTTAGCGATTACCAACCCTGGTCCTGGAGATCTACAGGGTGTGCAGGCTTTTGTTACAGCCCATAACTACCACACAGCAATAGAGATAGTCAAGGCCCGGCAGTTGAGTAGTTGAGTCAGGCGCGTTAGTGGTGCTGGACTAAAGGACCAAGGCTGATTGTGAGGTTGTGGGCAGAGGCAAGGCCACTGAGTGACTATACACATCCCTCATTAAATCTAACCTCTCTCTCTCTCAGGGGGTTTGACCCGATGACCAATATCTGATGACTGATACACCGATACTGATGGTTAATACACAATAGCAATGCTGAGAGGAGGCTGAGGTAATGTCTTGAATGTCAGCTCTCTCCGCTACACTGCTACTGCTCTTTCTCTCTCTCAAACGTCTTACTTTCTTATCAGCAATTAGCAGCCCCACATAGCTCTATCTAAATAAATGAACATGGGTTTCAGAACACAGGACCAGGGAGAAGAGAGTTGTGGTAGATTGTTGGCAGAGCTGGAGGAATAGTTGGCCAAGTAAGTATCTAATCTCTCTCTGTTAAAAGGCTAATGTCTGTCTCACCCTCCTGGCATCGCCTGTGTGTGTGTGTGTGTTTGTATGCTGTCTGCATGTGAGTAAACAGCTGCTGTAAAAGCAGACCAATAGTTTCCATAGTAACCCAGCAGCGTACATACAGGCAGCACAAGCGGATACAAGGCGGTGTGGCAGTTAGAAATGAAAACATCAAAAACTTAGATAGAATATCTCCCTATCGGCCAATTAACAGACTTATGGCCGATTACATTGCAATCCACGAGGAGACTGCTGACCACCTGTTACGCGAGTGCAGCATCAAAAGGACCTTGTGGCTGCAAGGAACCAAGGTAAGTTGCTAGCTAGCATTAAACTTATCTTATAAAAAAACAATCAATCTAAACATAATCACTAGTTAACTACACATGGTCGATGATATTACTATGTTAACTAGCTTGTCCTGTGTTGCATATAATCAATGCGGTGCCTGTTAATTTATCATGGAATCACAGCCTACTACAACCTCGCCAAATGGGTGATGGTAAACAAAAGCGCATTCTCGAAAAAAGCACAATCGTTGCACCAATGTACCAAACCATAAACATCAATGCCTTTCTTAAAATCAATACACAAATATATTTTTTTTAAACCTGTATATTTAGTTAAAAGAAATTCATGTTAGCAGGCAATATTAACTAGGGAAATTATGTCACTTCTCTTGCGTTCAGTGCAAGCAGTCAGGGTATATGCAACAGTTTGGGCCGCCTGGCTCGTTGCGAACTGTGTGAAGACCATTTCTTCCTAACAAAGACCATAATTCATTTTCCAGAATTTTTCAATAAATTATGACATAACATTGAAGGTTGTCCAATGTAACAGCAATATTTAGACTTAGGGATGCCACCCGTTCAATAAAATACGGAACGGTTCCATATTTCACTGAAATAATAAACGTTTTGTTTTCGAAATGATAGTTTCCGTATTTTACCATATGAATGACCTAAGGCACGTATTTCTGTGTGTTTATTATATTATAATTAAGTCTATGATTTGATATTTGATAGAGCAGTCTGACGGTAGGCAGCAGCAGGCTCATAAGCATTCATTCGAACAGCACTTTCCTGCGTTTGCCAGCAGCTCTTAGCAATGCTTGAAGCACAGCGCTGTTTAGGACTTCAAGCCTATCAACTCCCGAGATTAGGCTGGCAATACTATAGTGCCTATAAGAACATCCAATAGTCAAAGGTATATGAAATACAAATGGTATAGAGAGAAATAGTTCTATAATTCCTAGAATAACTACAACCTAAAACTTCTTAACTGGGAATATTGAAGACTCATGTTAAAAGGAACCACCAGCTTTCATATGTTCTCATGTTCTGAGGAAGGAACTTAAACGTTAGCTTTTTTACATGGCACATATTGTGCTTTTACTTTCTTCTCCAACACTTTGTTTTTGCATTATTTAAACCAAATTGAACATGTTTCATTATTTATTGAGGTATCAAGGCACAAAACTGAGGACACATATTTTAGGCATTCTGTTATGTAAGCCATTGGACGGTATACTCAATTGAGACATATTGCACATTACCCCCTGGGAACAAACACGCATACACACTTGGAGACACACGGACACTCAGTACACTGGCTGCTGTGAAAGAGCCCCATTAGAATGACTTTATCCAACGTGGCAGCCTGGAGAAGGCATGAGTGCAGACAGAGAGAGCAAAAAGAAGAAAAGAGAGATGAGGAGGGTATTGAGGAGGAGTGGGATAAAGGAGAGTTTTGCTGAGGTAGAGAAAGAGAGAGATTATTGAGAGAGCAATAAAGAACAAGTAGAGTTATTGATGGTTGGGGAGCCTGGGACACAATCCCTAGGGTTTTATACTTAATTACTATTGTGTGTGTGTGTGTGTGTGTGTGTGTGTGTGTGTGTGTGTGTGTGCGTGTGCGTGTGCGTGTGCGCGTGCGCGTGCGTGTGCGTGTGTGTGTGTGTGTGTGTGTGTGTGTGTGTGTGAGAGAAAGAAACGAGAGCCTACAGGACCAGGTCTCCCTATTTAATTTTTCTGTCAGCAGAACTGGACTCCCTTGTGTCACTCTCTGCTGTGCTGCCTGGGCTAGTGAGATGGGGGGTGCAGGAGAGGTAGGAGAGAGGGAGGCAGGGAGCAGGAGAGGGGCGAGGGGTTAGGGGACTGCCAAGGCTCCCCAGCAGTGAGAGGTAGCAGACTGACAGGCCAGAGCTGGCCTAAAATAAATCCCACAGAGTAGCTCAATGCACAATGCACAAGCCCACTGATCTATAGGGTGTTTGTGATTGTAAGTAATCAATAAGCGCTGAGAGGACAGGAAGAGGAGAGAAGGAGGAAAGGAGATTTCAGGAAAGGGAAAGGGGATTTCAGTCTATATTCAGCTCAGAGAGTGTCCCAGATCTCTCAGCCTTGCTCCTAGCTGTATAGCGTGCGATTGGGCTGGGGGTGAGACATTCAGACAGCATAACAAACAGATGACAATTCAGACAGAATAATGCATGAGTCATTATTCATTATCTTCAGCATCAATCTCCTCATCACTACCACAAGCACAGTCATCATCATCATGACCAACAACAACAACCACTACAACAACACCATCATCATCATCATCATCATCACAATCCTCCTCATCATCTTACCACTTGTAAAAATAACAAGTTAGAACATAAAAATAGATAATAGGTGTACCACCATGAATAATAGGCTTATAATCTACGGAATGTATTGCACACTTTTATCTAGTTTTGTATTAAGGTGCATCATGATGACCTGAAAGTCTTTCAATACTCACATAGTTCAAACTGATCTCATCCCCAGGGCAATTGAGCATAAGCGGAAGTGTCTGGTGATGCCGCATGCATATCATGTCGGAAAGACGGAAATGTCCGACTTGATTACCTAGGCAGAAGATTCGGATCCCGAGTTTCCCACTTGGGAGTAACCAGAATCAACCAATCGGAAGCTCTACGTAAATAACTTACGTTAATTTTAACTCGGACGTCCCGAGTTTCCGACATGATCTGAACGCGGCATAAATTCAAACAGAAGATTTATGAACAAGATCAATATTTGAGGCTTTGTATGATCAAATCAAATGACAATGTATCCAGTCAGCGCAATATACACTGAGGTATGTGAAAATCAACGTTAAGGATGCTAATAACTTTGTTGTTTCTGTAGCCTACAATATCCATTCAACGTTGTTTTATTTACGCCGCATTTCGTCTGAATGACACAGCCAACCAAAAATAAATTACTGGTATACTGAAACAACGTTTTGTATGTAGAAGTAAGGCTATTATTAGGAATAGGAAGACCCCACATACAATAAGAGGCTGCAGAGCTTCCGGCGACTGAGTTTTCGGAACACCGAGAGGTGCAGCCACACTCCCCACACAACGATCGGTCGGTCACATTAAAAGCGACAATATTTACATGAATCCTTCTCAGTTACATTACGATCTTCACGCGGTCCAGGTGCTCCCATGCCTTCTATCCGTCGGCGTTTCCCCTGGCCAGGCTGAGAGATGGAGAGAGGTTTCAGTGCAATAAGCCACTCAAGTAGCCTAATAGACACACCCTCCCCCTTCTATCCTCGCTGTGAAACAGGCAGGCTCTTGTGGTACCGAACACTTAAAAACATTTTTAAACAAACCCAGCCACTTCCATCCATCGTCATTGTGTGGGTCACACCTGAAATACACATTTCTGCCTTCACCGTAGCCTACTAATTGTCATTCATACATTAACTGTGGAAATCGGAAAGAGACTGTGCTGTACCGATAACCCACATCGCACTTTGACACACATTTATGCATTTTAATTTTAAGTAGTTTTGCATAAAAAGTTT
Source organism: Salmo trutta (assembly GCF_901001165.1). Classification (NCBI taxonomy): domain Eukaryota; kingdom Metazoa; phylum Chordata; class Actinopteri; order Salmoniformes; family Salmonidae; genus Salmo; species Salmo trutta. The sequence continues at coordinate 34,921,239 of NC_042972.1, read as the reverse complement.
TATTTTATTGCCTTCAGTAGACTCAATCCAAATCACTGCATGAAATGTTATAGTGAGTACATAGCTCTGCAGAATTATGTCAATAAAATGTTATATCTAATATTCCTTTTGTTTGCGTTTATCATTTAACTCAACTTTTTCTGTCAATGTCTGTGTATCAGTGCCATTGAATTTGTTGGCATGTGGACTAATATGTTGTTGAGTTGTGTTCTTACACTGGTACAGTCATGCCATATATGAGAGATGTATGACTGCGCATGTGCGAAAATAAATAAAGTGCATTTTCCCCCGTTCTGGTTAAGACACCAATGATGAACATGTGTGTTTATTCCTCCGTTAAGTAAACCGGTATTCCTGTCCTGAAGATGTCAGCACCAACAGGTTATGGGCCCAGGAGGGAACATGGAAGCCGATGGAATAGATTATATTTCGACGGAGATGAAAAAAAGTACGAGTTATGGGAGACAAAGTTTTTGGGGCACTTGCGTTTGCTTGGGCTAAAGGCCGCCATATTGAGCGTGGATGAAGATGAAGAAGACAGAGAGAAAAATGAAGAAGCCTACGCCGAATTGATACAGGTTTTGGATGATAAAAGCCTTTCCCTGATAATGAGAGAAGCAGCAGATGATGGGAGAAAAGCGTTGAAGATATTGAGGGAACATTATGCAGGTAAAGGGAAGCCACGTGTGATTAGCCTCTACACTGAACTAACTTCTCTTCAGAAAGCCGCTGACGAAAGTGTTACGGACTATATCATTCGTGCTGAGACGGCTATTACAGCACTGAGAAATGCTGAAGAGACTTTAAGTGACGGGCTGTTGATTGCAATGGTTCTGAAAGGTTTGCCCGAATCATTTAAGCCGTTTGCCATCCACATAACGCAGAGTGACGAGCCGACAACTTTTGGCAAGTTCAAAACCAAGTTGAGGAGCTATGAAAGCACCGAGAAGTTTAGCGCCATTTCCACTGACGACAACGTGATGAAGGCAAGTAACATTAAAGTTAGCTGGCCAAGAGGGAGAGATAAAGGGACCGAGATAACCTGCTTCAACTGTGGCCAGAAAGGGCACAAGGCCCGGGAATGTACCGTTACTGGAGAGCGCAAAGAACGGAGAAAGTGGTGTAGTTTTTGCAAGAGCTCCACTCATACTGACGCAAATTGCAGACGAAAAAGAAGAGACAATGTGAAACAAGCAACAGATGCTGAAAGCCACACATTTGCATTCAGAATAAGTGACTGTCAGGTTAGTGGACTGAAACAGAAAGGGCTGATGGTTGATACGGGAGCAACGTCACATATAGTCACGGACATCGGGAAGTTTAAGGAGTTTGACGAGACTTTCAAACCGGAAAAACATTCCGTGGAGCTGGCTGACGGAACAAGAACGAATGGTGTCGCGGAGAGGAGAGGTGCAGCGGAGGTTTACCTGAGAGACAACACGGGTCGTCGGGTAAAAACAACGCTGATGAAGGCGCTGTACGTGCCGTCGTTTCCACAGGACATTTTCTCTGTTAAAGCAGCGACAGCCAACGGAGCTTCAGTCAACTTTCGACAGGGGTGTAACAAGCTCATTCACAAGAACGGTACCACTTTTGACATCGAGGAGTACGATAGACTTTACTATCTTAACACTGTAAGTGATGAATATGATGATGGATGTCATGGGTGCTATGATATTCACACATGGCACAAAATTCTTGGCCACTGTAATTTTGAGGATGTGTCAAAGTTAGAAAATGTGACAGAGGGAATGAAAATCACAGGTAAGATTGACAAATCTACCCTCAACTGTGAAATCTGCACTCAGGGAAAATTTGTTCAGAGCAGAAACAGAGAGCCTGATGAAAAAGCAAAAGCGGCTCTTGAGCTTGTGCACACTGATTTGGCTGGCCCTATTGAGCCAGAGGCGAAAGATGGGTTCAGATATACTCTAGCATTTACGGATGATTATTCAGGGGCAGTTTTTGTGTATTTCCTAAAAGCAAAAAGTGATACTGTAAAAGCTACTGAGAAGTTTATTGCTGATGTGGCCCCTTATGGGAAAATAAAGTGTGTCAGGTCAGATAATGGCACAGAATTCACAGCCAAAGAGTTCCAGTCACTGCTCAGTAAGAACGCCATAAGACATGAAACTTCAGCCCCTTACTCACCCCATCAAAATGGGACGGCTGAGAGAAATTGGAGAACATTGTTCGAAATGGCAAGATGCATGCTACTTGAAAGCAACCTACCAAAGAACTTGTGGACATATGCTGTAATGACTGCTGCAGTAATTCGCAATAGGTGTTACAATAAGCGTGTAGGACAGACTCCACACTACATGTTTACTGGGAGAAAGCCTGATCTTTCAAAGATGAAAGAATTCGGATCTGTTTGCTATGCATATAGACAGAACAAGAAAAAGTTAGACTCAAGATGTGAAAAGGGTATTTTTGTCGGGTATGATAAAAATAGTCCAGCATACCTAGTCTACTACCCAGACACTGGGAAAGTTCTTAAAAACAGAGTAGTCAAGTGTGTTACAAAAGGTGTAGTCGAACACCAAACTCAGACAGATTTGGAAATCAGTGATGATCTTAATGGGGAGAGATTTGAAAACCCCATGCCGAAAGCCAAGATGGCAGATCAAAACTCAGAAGAGACACAAGATGTGCAAATTGAGACTTCAGATGGTCAGAGTCCACGCTATCCAGACAGAGCGAGGATGAAACCCCAGTACTTAAAAGACTATGAGTGTAAAGTGAAATGTGATGACCAGATACCACCTAGTGTTGACTACTGCTACAGAGTAATGTGCAATGCACCACAAACCTTCAAAGAAGCAATGATTTCACCAAAATCAGAGATTTGGGCTACTGCTATGAAGGAGGAGATGGATTCCCTTAGGGAAAATGATACATTCACATTAACCACACTGCCAGAGGGTAAAAATGCAGTGGGGGGCAGGTGGGTCTATGCGGTCAAAAACAATTCAGATGAGACTGAGACATACAAGGCAAGATATGTTGCAAAGGGGTATAGTCAAGTGGCAGGAATAGACTATAAGGAGACTTTTTCTCCAACTGCAAATATGACATCAGTACGCTGTTTGATGCAGCTAGCAGCTCAGTATGACTTAGAGTTACATCAGATGGATGTCAAAACAGCATATCTACATGCTCCTATTGACTGTGAAGTGTACATGGAGCAACCAGAGGGTTTTGAAGTCAGGTCAGATACAGGTGAGCAACTAGTCTGCAAACTGAACAAGTCACTGTACGGCCTGAAACAGTCAGGAAGGAACTGGAACAAAATGTTGCATGATCACCTTAGTGAAAATGGTTTTACACAGAACCCAGCTGATCACTGTGTTTATAACAAACAAACTGCAACAGAAAGGATCATTTTGATAATTTGGGTCGATGATCTAATTATCGCTGCTAGTGATAGTGACTCACTCACAAGTGTAAAAGAAATGTTACGTGAAAAATTTAAGATGAAAGATCTTGGGAGGCTTGGACATTTCCTAGGCATTGATTTTACACAAAGTGAAGGGAAAATAACGATGAACCAAACAAGGTACATAACCAAGATACTGGAAAGGTTTGGTATGTCAGACTGTAAAACAAGGTCAACACCATGTGAACAAAAACCAAACTTTGATGGTGATGGTGAACTTATTGATTCAAAAAGGTATCGTGAAGTGATAGGCAGCTTGATATATGTAATGACATGTACAAGACCGGATATCAGTTGGATTGTCAGCAAGCTGTCACAATACCTATCAGAACCAAAAGAGCAACACTGGATAGCAGCTAAACATGTGTTGAGGTACTTAAAGGGAACAATGAATCAGGAGTTGTGTTACAAAAAGGGGGTGGAAAAACTCAACCTCATAGCATATAGTGATGCTGATTGGGCAGCAGATCAAAGTGACAGACGAAGCATAACAGGGTATTGTTTTAGTTTAACTAAATGTGGACCTGTCATTTCATGGAGGTCTAAGAAGCAGCCAACAGTAGCTTTATCTACATGTGAAGCAGAGTACATGGCACTGGCTGCTACTACACAAGAAAGTTTGTACCTTGTACAGTTATTGGGCGAGATGGATAGTGAGTGTCAATATACACCAGTAACAATCTTTGAAGATAACCAAGGTGCAATTGCTCTGTCAAAGAACCCAGTATGTCGTCAGAGATGTAAACATGTCGACATCAGATATCATTTCATTCGATCTGCACTCAGTGATGGTAAAATAAGTATTGAATATTGTCCAACGGCAGACATGGCTGCAGATGTTTTGACTAAACCTGTAACGAAGTTCAAAAATGAAAAATTCTTGGGTTACATGTTTGGAATATAAACTGACATTTGTGAGATGAATAACTGTAAGCTAAATGTGTTGATAAAGTTAGGTTGAATACGACTTGTACAGTATAAGAGCAAGTGGGGGTGTTGGCATGTGGACTAATATGTTGTTGAGTTGTGTTCTTACACTGGTACAGTCATGCCATATATGAGAGATGTATGACTGCGCATGTGCGAAAATAAATAAAGTGCATTTTCCCCCGTTCTGGTTAAGACACCAATGATGAACATGTGTGTTTATTCCTCCGTTAAGTAAACCGGTATTCCTGTCCTGAAGATGTCAGCACCAACAGAATTAAGTCGTTTAGATCTATCATAATGTCCTCTGTAGGCACATTGTATGGCCTGGAATACCATACACCACAGCAGCCTACATCATGAAGCTCAAAGCTTTTCTCATAACTTCACTTTTGTTCATCTATACTTCATTTTTTAAATTATTTTATTTTTTATTTTTTATTTAACCAGTTAGGCCAGTTGAGAACAACTTGTCATTTACAACTGCGACCTGGCCAAGATAAAGCAAAGCAGTTCGACACATATAACACAGAGTTACATATGGAATAAACAAATGTACAGTCAATAACACAATACAAAATGCTATATACAGTGTGTGCAAATGAAGTAAGATTAGGGAGGTAAGGCAATAAATAGGCCATAGTGGCAAAATAATTACAATTTAGCAATTAAACACTGATATGCAGAAGATGAATGTGATATGCAGAAGATGAATGCAGAAGATGAATGTGCAAGTAGAGATATTGGGGTGCAAAGGAGAAGAAAAATAATAATAACAACATGGGAATGAGGTAGTTGGATGGGCTATTTACAGATGGGATATGTACCAGTGAATGATCTGTAAGCTGCTCTGACAGCTGATGCTTAGTTAGTGAGGGAGATATGAGTCTCCAGCTTCAGTGATTTTTGCAATTCGTTCCAATCATTGGTAGCAGAGAACTGGAAGGAAAGGCGGCCAAAGGAGAAGTTGGCTTTGGGGGTGACCAGTGAAATATACCTGCTGGAGCGCGTGCTACGGATGGGTGCTGCTATGGTGACCAGTGAGCTGAGATAAGGCGGGGCTTTACCTAGCAAACACTTATAGATGACCTGGAGCCAGTGGGTTTGGCAACGAATATGAAGTGAGGGCCAGCCAACGAGAGCATACAGGTCGCAGTGGTGGGTAGTATATGGGGCTTTGGTGATGAAAGGGATGGCACTGTGATAGGCTGCATCCAATTTGCTGAGTAGAGTGTTAGAGGCTATTTTGTAAATGACATCGCCGAAGTCAAGGATCGGTAGGATAGTCAGTTTTACAAGGGTATGTTTGGCAGCATGAATGAAGGATGCTTTTTTGCTAAATAGGAAGCTGATTCTAGATTTAATTTTGGAGATGCTTAATGTGAGTCTGGAAGGAGAGTTTACAGTCTAACCAGACACCTAGGTATTTGTAGTTGTCCACATATTCTAAGTCAAAACCATCCAGAGTAGTGATGCTAGACGGGCGGGCAGGTGCGGGCAGCGATCGGTTGAAGAGCATGCATTTAGTTTTACTTGCATTTAAGAGCAGTTGGAGGCCACGGAAGGAGAGTTGTATGGCATTGAAACTCGTCTGGAGGTTAGTTAACACAGTGTCCAAAGAAGGGCCAGAAGTATACAGAATGGTGTTGTCTGCGTAGAAGTGGATCAGAGAATCACCAGCAGCAAGAGCGACATCATTGATGTATACAGAGAAAAGAGTTGGCCCGAGAATTTAACTCTGTGGCACCCCAATAGAGACTGCCAGAGGTCCGGACAACAGGCCCTCCGATTTGACACTGAACTCTGTCTGAGAAGTAGTTGGTGAACCAGGCGAGGCAGTCATTTGAGAAACCAAGGCTGTTGAGTCTGCCGATAAGAATGCAGTGATTGACAGAGTCGAAAGCCTTGGCCAGGTCGATGAATACGGCTGCGCAGTATTGTCTTTTTTCGATGGCGGTTATGATATCGTTTAGGACCTTGAGCGTGGCTGAGGTGCACCCATGACCAGCTCGGAAACCAGATTGCATAGTGGAGAAGATGCGGTGGGATTCGAAATGGTCGGTGATCTGTTTGTTAACTTGGCTTTCGAAGACCTTGGAAAGGCAGGGCAGGATGGATTTAGGCCTGTAACAGTTTGGGTCTAGAGTGTCTCCCGCTTTGAAGAGGGGGATGATCATGGCAGCTTTCCAATCTTTGGGGATATCAGACGATACGAAAGAGAGGTTGAACAGGCTAGTAATAGGGGTTGCAACAATTGCGGTGGATAATTTTAGAAGGAGAGGGTCCAGATTGTCTAGCCCAGCTGATTTGTATGGGTCCAGATTTTGCAGCTCTTTCAGAACACCAGCTATCTGGATTTGGGTGATGGAGAAATGGGGGAGGCTTGGGCAAGTTGCTGTGGGGGGTGCAGAGCTGTTGATCGGGGTAGGGGTAGCCAGGTGGAAAGCATGGCCAGCCGTAGAAAAATGTTTTTTGAAATTCTCAATTATTGTAGATTTTTTGGTGGTGACAGTGTTTCCTAGCCTCATTGCACTGGGCAGCTGGGAGGAGGTGCTCTTATTCCTCATGGACTTTACAGTGTCCCAGAACTTTTTGGAGTTTGTGCTACAGGATGCAACTTTCTGTTTGAAAAAGTTATCCTTTGCTTTCCTAACTGCCTGTGTATATTGGTTCCTAACTTCCCTGAAAAAGTTTCATATCGCGGGGGCTATTCGATGCTAATGCAGTACGCCACAGGATGTTTTTGTGCTGGTCAAGGGCAGTCAGGTCTGGAGTGAACCAAGTAATTACAACATGCTGAGTCTCACTCTCAATTTAATTCAATTTCAATTCAATTGACTTTATTGACAAGTTCATTATTACTTACATTGTCAAAGTATGGATATATAAAATAAAAATCTATATCTATATAAATAAATGGTGGGACCAACAACTCTCTCTCTCTCTCTCTCTCTCTCTCTCTCTCTCTCTCTTCCTCTAGTTCTGTATGATGGAACAGTGTGTCCTAGATCCTCAGGTAAACCAGAGGACTCATTCTGTCTGCTTAGCTGTCTGGAGGGCCACATGGAACCTAACCTGCAAATGGTACTATTCTTCCCTCTATTTTTATTCCGGCCTCATCTTTCTCTCTTTCTCTCTCAATTTTTCAATTTAAGGGGCTTTATTGGCATGGGAAACATATGTTTACATTGCCAAAGCAAGTGAAATAGATAATAAACAAAAGTTAAATAAACAATAAAGAAATGTACAGTAAACATTACACTCACAACAGTAAATAAATAATAAAGACATTTCAAATGTCATATTTAAGCAATAAGGTCTGAGGAGGTGTGGTATATGGCCAATATACAATGGCTAAGGGCTGTTCTTCCGCACGATGCAATGCAGAGTGCCTGGATACAGGCCTTAGCTGTGGTATATTGGTCATATACCACAAACCCCCGAGGTGCCTTATTGCTATCAGAAACTGGTTACCAATGTAATTAGAGCAGTTAAAATACATGTTTTGTTGTACCTGTGGTATACGGTCTGATATACCATGTCTGTCAGCCAATCAGCATTCAGGGCTCAAACCACCCAGTTTATAATATGTCTATATACAGTGTTGTAACGAAATACTGGTTGTATTTACAATGGTGTTTGTTCTTCACTGGTTGCCTTTTCTTGTGGCAACAGGTCACAAATCTTGCTGCTGTGATTGCACCCTAGTATTTCACCCAATAGATATGGAGTTTATCAAAATTGGATTTGTTTTCAAATTGTTTTGGGTCTGTGTAATCTGATGGAAATATGTGTCTATAATATGATCATAGATTTGTCAGGAGGTTAGGAAGTGCATCTCAGTTTCCACCTCATTTTGTGGGCAGTGTGCACATAGCCTGTCTTTTCTTGAGAGCCAGGTCTACCTACGGCGGCCTTTCTCAATAGCAAGGCTATGCTCACTGAGTCTGTACAAAGTCAGAGATTTCCTTAATTTTTGGTCAGTCACAGTGGCCAGGTTTTATGTTGTACACAGAGGAAATTTTTGCAGAATTCTGCATGCAGAGTCTCCTCAATATGGTGTTTGTCCCATTTAGTGAATTCTTGGATGGTGAGCGGACCCCAGACCTCACAACCATAAAGGGCAATGGGTTCTATAACTGATTCAAATATTTTTAGCCAGATTTTTTTACCCAGATCCTAATTGGTAGTGGAGTCTGCCACTACACAGTCAGTGTAGTCAGCTCAGCTATCCCCATTGAGACCGTGTCTGTGCCACGATCTAGGTTGAGCAAAACTAAACATGCCGGTGTTCGCTTTAGCAATCTCACTGGAATAAAGACCTCCATTCCTGTCTTTATGGAAATAGATTGTGATATCGCACATCTCAAAATAGGGCTACTTACTGTTACATCCCTTACTTCCAAGGCAGTCATAGTGTCACGTCTGCTCCCGCTCAAACGCCAGGCTGCCTTGCATCACGCACTCCTGTCATCAATTACGCACACCTGCCTTCCCTCGTCACGCGCATCAACGATATTGGACTCACCTGGACTCACTCACTCATCTGTTTATTTCCTCCCCTATATTTGTCAGTTCCCTGCTCTGTTCCCTGCTGATGCATTAATTGTTTTTTGTCTGTGTTACCTGTTTGCTGACACTGTTACTGTCTCGTTCCATGTCCGTTACATATTAAATGTTTTACTCCCCGTACCTGCTTCGTCTCTCCAGCGTCATTCCATGTGACAGAATGCATCAGCCAACACAGGAAGCATCAGGGAGAACTGGCGTTCCGGTTGGTATAGTGGCATCGGCTCTGGGTCGCCACCGATGGAACCAGGGGTGCCTAGCCACCTCGTCGGGCTTTCACGCCCTAGCTGGCTCGAGTGCATCTGTGCATCCGCTTGCCCCGGTTGGCTCGGATGGCGCCCACGTCGGGCCTCAGCCGGATTGTCAGTTCTTGTTCGCCCAGCCGGTCCAGGAGTTTTTTGTTTGTTTTTTGTTTTGTTGCTGACATCGGGGTGGATTCCACCACCGATGTAACCGGGGGTGCCTAAGCCAGCCCGTCGAGCTTCCACGCCCTGGCTGGCTTGAGAGGTTTCCTTGCCTCGGTTGGCTCGGCGGCTTCCCATCCTACGTCACTCTCCACCGGATCATCGGGCTCCCTCTCTGCTGCGGGATCGACAAGCGTCTTGCCTCAGCCGGATGTTAGGCTCCCATGCCTCAGCCGGCTCGCCAGGCTCTCACGCTCCTGACGGTTTGTTGGGCTCCCATGCCCCAATCGGCTTGCCCAGCACCCATGTCTCGGCTGGTTCGCCCAGGTGGGACGCAGGTGGCGCCCCAAGAGTGGGGGGTACTGTCACGTCTGCTCCCGCTCTTCCCTCCCCTGGCACTTGAGGGTGCCGGGCTGCCCTGCGTCATGCACTTCTGTCATCAATTACTCACACCTGCCTTCCCACGTCACACACATCAGAGATATTGTTACGGCTGTTCGAAGGAGCGGACGAAGATGTAGCGTTTTCGTAGTTCCACATATTTATTAACCGTGAAACTTAATGCAATACACTTAACTATTAGAAAACACAAAACAACAAACTGTGACATAGAGAGACAACATACTACTCAAGAAATAATAACCCACAAACAACATGCAGAAACACCACTACTAAATATGACCTCCAATCAGAGGCAACGAGGACCAGCTGCCTCCAATTGAAGGTCAACCCAATAAACCCCAACCTAGAAATAGACAAACTAGAACGACAACATAGAAATAGAAAACATAGAACAAACACAAAAACACCCCCTGTCACGCCCTGACCACTCTACCATAGAAAATAACAACTTATATTGGTCAGGACGTGACAGATATTGGACTCACCTGGACTCACTCACTCATCTGTTTATTTCCTCCCCTATATTTGTCAGTTCCCTGCTCTGTTCCCTGCTGATGCATTAATTGTATTTTGTTTTTGTTACCTGTTTGCTGACACTCTTCCTGTCTCGGTCCATATCTGTTGTTTATTAAATGTTTTACTCCACGTACCTGCTTTGTCTCTCCAGCGTCATTCCATGTGACACATAGTCAATGAACTAATCACTGATCATAATCTTGATGTGATTGGCCTGACTGAAACATGCCTCAAGCCTGATAAATTTGCTGTGTTAATTGAGGCCTCTCCTCCTGGATACACTAGTGACCATATCCCCGTGCATCCCGCAAAGGCGGAGGTGTTGCTAACAAATTTCAATTTACAAAGAAAAAGACTGCGTTTTCATCTTTTGGACATCTAGTCATGAAATCTATGCAGCCTACTCAATCACTTTTTATAGCTACTGTTTACAGGTCTCCTGGGTCATATACAGCGTTCCTCACTGAGTTCTCTGAATTGCTAATGTACCTTGTAGTCATGGCAGATAATATTCTAATCTTTGGTGACTTTAGTATTCACATGGAAAAGTCCACAGACCCACTCCAAAAGGCTTTCGGAGCCATCATTGACTCAGCGGGTTTTGTCCAACATGTCTCCAGACCTACTCATTGCCGCAGTCATACCCTGGATCTAGTTTTGTCCCATTGAATAAATATTGTGGATGTAAATGTTTTTCCTCATTATCCTGGACTATCAGACCACCATCTTATTATGTTTGCAATCACAACAAATAATCTGATCAGACCCCAACCAAGGATCATCAAAAGCCGTGATATAAATTCTCAGACAACCCAAAGATTCCTAGATGCCCTTCCAGATTCCATCCACCTACCCAAGGACATCGGAGTACAAAAACCGGTTAACCACCTAACTGAGGATCTAAATTTAACCTTGCGTAATACCCTAGATGCAGTCTCACCCTTAAAAACAAAAAACGTTTTTCACAAGAAATTTGCTCCCTGGTATACAGAAAATGCCCTAGCCCTGAAGGAAGCGTCCAGAAAATTGGAACGGAAATGGCGCTCCACCAAACTGGATGTCTTACGACTAGCTTGGAAAGATAGTACCGTGCAATATCGAAGAGCCCTCACTGCTGCTCAATGATCCTAATTCAGGATAATAAGAACAATCCAACATTTATTTTTGATACTGTTGCAAAGCTAACTTAAAAGCAGCATTCAACAAGAGAGGATGGCTTTCACTTCAGCAGTGATTAATTCATGAACTTCTTCGATGATGATCATTAGAAAGCAAAATACGGACTCCTCTTTGAACCTGCGTATCTCTCTAAAGCTCCGTTGTCCTGAGTCTGCACAGAACTGCCAGGACCTAGGATCAATGGAGACACTCAAGTTTTTTAATCCTGTATCTCTTGACACATTCATGAAAATAGTCATGGCCTCTAAACCCTCAAGCTGCATACTGGAGCCTATTCCAACTAAACTACTGAAAAAGCTACTTCCTGTGCTTGACCCTCCTATGTTGAACACAATAAATGGCTCCCTATCCACCGGATGTGTACCAAACTCACTAAAAGTGGCAGTAATAAAGCCTCTCTTGAAAAACCCAAACCTTAACCTGTTGGGGATAGGGGGCAGTATTTGCACGGCCGGATAAAAAACGTACCCGATTTAATCTGGTTATTACTACTGCCCAGAAACTAGAATATGCATATAATTATTGTATTTGGATAGAAAACACCCTAAAGTTTCTAAAACTGTTTGAATGGTGTCTGTGAGTATAACAGAACTCATATGGCAGGCAAAAACCTGAGAAGATTCCTTACAGGAAGTGCCGTCTCTGACCATTTATTGGGCTTCTACACTCTCTTTATTGAAAACTGAGGATCTCTGCTGTAACGTGACACTTCCTACGGCTCCCATAGGCTCTCAGAAGGCAGCAAACCGCTGAATGATGTCTTTGCAGGCCCTGGCTGAAAAACATTAGCGCATTTGGATGGTGGTCGATCAGAGGACAATGAGACTGAGGTGCGTGCACGAGGCGACACCATGTTTTTATTTTCTCTGTCTTTGAACGTAAACAGGGTTTCCCGGTCGGAATATTATCGCTTTTTTATGAGAAAAATAGCATAAAAATTGATTTTAAACAGCGGTTGACATGCTTCGAAGTACGGTAATGGAATATTTAGATTTTTTTTATCACGAAACACGTCGGGCGCGTCACCCTTCGGATAGTGTCTTGAATGCACGAACAAAACAGAGGATATTTGAACATAACTATGGATTATTTTGAACCAAACCAACATTTGTTATTGAAGTAGAAGTCCTGGGAGTGCATTCTGACGAAGAACAGCAAAGGTAATCCAATTTTTCTTATAGTAAATCTGACTTTGGTGAGGGCTAAACTTGGTGGGTGTCTAAATAGCTAGCCCGTGATGGCTGGGCTATCTACTCAGAATATTGCAAAATGTGC